>NC_057810.1:320131298-320133938 GCF_018294505.1 Triticum aestivum | reverse complement strand
TGTATCTGAATCCTCCTTTGAGGAGCTATCCGTAACTAGCGAGATATGCGCTTCGTCAGATAGCATAGTGTGCTCTAAAGACCTTGTTTTCACTCCAGAATTTGCCATCACCGTGTCAAATGGCTGATGCACACGAAGAGCAGTTGAATGTACTAACATTGTTGACAAATGTAATATGTGACGGAAAAAAGGGTGGCCTGATATAATTTACATATAAGATGACTGGCTAAGTAGGATGACATTGCAAAATTCACATATATGATGCCTGGCTAAACAAGATGGTGTTGCATAATTCACATAAACGATGAATAAAATAAACAGATGGCATTCGCACAAAGGATGTCTAAACTAAGCAGATGACATATCTGATGTATAAAGTAAGCAATGCAAGGCACCATATGCATGATATAACCAACATCAGCATGCCAAGTTAGAGCGAAGACCTCAGGGGGTAAATAGGAGTTGTCTTCTCCTTCTGAATCCCCCTTAGAACAGATATCTTTCTCTCGATTACAATCCAAAATGCGTGGAGGGGGGGGCTGCCTTTGCGCCTACCATGGAGCGACGTCTGCATTAAATCTTATTGCCACACAAGGCTCGTCTCTTTTGCTCTACATGTTCAGTTCCATTGTTTACAATAACTGTCATGCATAGGAATATAACATAGTGATATTATGTAAGGAGTGCATGCAGAAATCCAGAGTGATGGTAGCAACCTGTGGATAGACCCAAAACCAATAATAGCAGGCAGATAATGGCTCCAGTTAAAAAATACAGATAATGGCTTCTTCATTGTTTGTTTCCCACCCAACATGAAACTCATAGTAGACACCGGAGATTAACCAGATAGTAGATAGATACTATTGATTGCGGCCCCAATATGTACCCCACAACCATTTCAAAACTCAAGTTTGACCATTAGTTTGGAGCTGACTCAGAGTCTAATTGGTGAACAGGATGATAAAGTAGCATGTAATATTAAGCGATGCATAAAGTAAGCAGACACGAAAGAGTGCGACCTCTCTTGCGGACCCGTGTAGTCCTTGAGGTCATCTGCTCGGTTGATGATGGTAATGCAGTTTTCATGGCTGTCGGCGGCAGGGAAGAAGATCTGAGGCGGTGAAAGACAGTCTGGAGGCCAGATCCCTGCTATGCTGGACCCTTTTGTCGTTGGAGCAGCTGAGCTAGGGTGGGCAGCAGCGCAGCAGGAGCGAGACAAACCACGCAAGGTTTTCTTTGACAACTATCTGTAAAAGAAGTAATTCTGTAAGGGCTTGTTTGATTTGGAGGATTCCAACAATGCAGGGATAGGAAATAGACAGGAATAGGATAGGAATGCACGTGCAAAACAGAGAATTTAAAAACACAGGATTTCTGCCAATCTGGGTGTTTGAGTCACAACAATTGGAAGATCACAGGATGCAAAGAAGCATGGTGAGATTAAGTCAAACCACAAGAAAATGTACGGTTATAATGCTATTATGCTACTATCTCTTAGTATTGTGCTTCATGAATAGGAATTTGAAAAGGCGGACAAGTGAAAATTGAAATTCCTTCATTTTTTCTTTCAAGGAGACACTAAAGGAACAATCCTACAGTTTTGCTTTGCTCCATTCCTTTGAACCAAATTCATGAATAGTAGTACCATACGAAACTTTCCAATTCCAATGTTTTTCATTCACTTTTCCTTTCAAGCACTGGCGATACTAGTAGGCAGGCTTGAGCAAGGAAAAGCCTACACTAAAAAATGTTTTTGTGCTACTTCTATTACTTTGGACCCAGGCCACTCCCCTACTAGCTCAACTCCCAGGGCCATCGACAAATACACAGCTCAATGCGCAGAGATAAATAATGATGGCGTTCAAGAGAGTCCATCACGGATAGCTAAGTTGCCTGGTACCTCATTGCTTGTCATATGGTAGGATAAAATAATCGTATTTCCCGTTACTACGTGTGCTCAGTGGATAATATATAGAACATGTAGAGTAAAAAAGAGATGCAACAAGTGTACAACCTCTTTGGCGATGCCATGTCGATCTCAGCGTGATTGAGTTGACCGGTGAGGATGCTCCGGCTGACTTGGCTGTCGGAGGAGGGGAAGAAGATATTAGGCATCTAGAGATGGAGCCCGAGGTACTACTCTGCTGTGATGGAGGGTTTCGTCATTGGAGCAGCTCCGGTGAGTTGTACAGCGCCGGGGCTGAAGCAGGACAAGAGAGACAATGTTAACCTGAGTGGAATTTTAATAGCATCTCCAATAGATGGCGTAAAATACATAACCAAAAAGTGCTAGATGTAAAATACATCAGCCGCTCATCTCTGAACTTAACTATCAAAACTGAAATTAACTGTCGAAACTGAACTTAACTGTCGAAACCGAATTTTGCTGTCGAAACTGAATTTTACTGTCGAAACTGAACGCACTAACAAGGTGAGGCTACACATCAGTCGACTGACCTTTTCATCTCTGGTCAGTCGATTTTGCAGCCGTTGGATACGAAATCAAGGGCATGTAGTTGATCTTCAACCTCCACCCCCCTGAGTTGCCAGCCACCACCAGCCAAACAGCAGCCCCCCGCCGCCCACGGTCGGCTGTGCGCCGCCCCGCCCGCCTAGAAAACACTCCCCACCACCGATCTG
>NC_057810.1:320115218-320130847 GCF_018294505.1 Triticum aestivum | reverse complement strand
CAAGCAAGAGAAAGAGCGAGAGTAGCAGCATGAGCAAGAGCAATAGCAAGAGCAGACTAGGCAGGGGACCGAGAGCAAGAGTAGAGCAGCAACGCGAGTGAGAGCTAAAGCAGCAGTAGCTCCTACTGATGTGGACGTCGCCGCCGAGGGAGCGATGCCATGGAGGAAGTGGCTGGCGACGCTGCCGTGGATGGAGCCGCGCCGTGTCAGCTCGGGACCGATCGTCAGCAGCACTGTGAGATCGAATCAAGAAGAAAATGCGACGATTAGTGTACAACCTCTTTGGTGGCGCCGATTAGGCCGCAGCTTCATTCGAGGAAATGGTGATGATGATGCTCTTCCGGTGGTGCAGGTGAAGACGGCGGTGTGGGAATGGAGGTGGCACGAAAGACGAGGGGAACATCGGGGCAGCTCCTTCGAGGTGGAGGACGGGGTGGCTGAACTGGCGGGACGATGAGGTCGACAACGGATCCTCATCCGGTAAGGTGGATGAGGGACGTCAAGGTGTTGCTGTGGACGACGTCGTCAGGGAAGAGGCTCCGGCTGGGTGGCGGACGAAGGAGGGTGTGGGGCTTCGTCGCGGGTTTTCGCGGCCTCGGTGTACGAATGGGTGGACGGATCGGGTGGGAGTGGGGAACCATGGCTTAGGGACGTGCTTGTCTAAAATGTGGGGTAAGTTACGAAAGTACCCCCACCGATTTGAGGCGGTTCTTTCGGTTTAGGGGTACCACGGGCATTTCGCGTGTCGGGATTTCACGGGAGGTGGGAGTTTTCGCGCGCGTTGTAAATTCGGAATAGCAAGGCGCGGGTTGAGATGGAGGGAGTTGTCGGAGCACAACGAGACAAAGATATATCTTAAATATTTCAGGCTAACAAGGCACGGGTTGAAATTTTCGGACAAGCCTAACATGTACTGTACCAAATCAATTCGCACTACAAATGTCATTCAAAACTTTGAATTCATGATATGTTCAATGAAAATATTTCGCTACGTGTATAATGCATGCAACCTACTACTCAAATGAACATTTTAGTGCATTCCAAACGTATATACTACCGCTTCAATATGAACTAAATTTGAATTTGTTTCTCTATTTGAATAAGATCTATAGTAATGATTGTTGTGAAGTCAAAGCATTTGAATTCGTTCATCTATTTTAATAAGATCTACAATCATCATTATTGTCAAGTTAAACCATCGTTTGTGTATTATCTTCACAGCACACCACATGATTAGTCTCGAGTTATATATGAACTATGTGTACTATATGAACTTGAACTCGATTTTTTGAATCCATTTTATGTTGATTTCAAATCACATTACATTTCTAGCTCTAGCTAGATCTTTATAATCTAAACCATGTCTCATATGTATAATGTGTTTATCACATTATGTATGGTGCCCCACCCCCTACGCCTACAAGTATTTAGATGTGAGTTGCAAACACCACACATTACCACAAATTCAAATAAAATGTGAGAATGTTCGATATATAGTATTGTTTAGATTGTTCGATATTTAGTTGTAAGCTACAAACGCCACACATTATCACAAATTAAAATAAAATGTGAGATTGTTTGATGTATAGTATGGTTTAGATTGTTCGACATTTAGTTGTGAGTTGCAAACGCCATGCATTACCACATTATGGTATAACATGTGCACATCACGCGTATCACCGCTATATTCATGTATGCATATCTTTAAAACACTATGATCTCCTATTCAAATATATGAATCCACTTTCATATAAAATTATGATCTTTGTTAGTCTCTTACACCCACACAATCCTCTAATCTTTGTAGCTACCACTAACTTTCTCTCGTGCATGCACACGCCCTCCTCGCCCTCCCCCTCCCTCGGCATTCTATCCACCGGGCACATTCATTTTATTTTCTTTAGGTCGTTCTCCCAGAGTCTCCACAACTCCTTTCTGACACACACCGATCGATAAACCTCTCCACCGATGCCTACCTACAACATACACACACACCTTCAATCTCCTCCTTTATGTGTCCTTGCCTCGTGTATCTCATACGGTCCCACACGCGTGTAAACTCTCGCCCCTCTTTTCATCGATCTCACAACCACACACTCCTCCCCTATCTAGCTAGTAGCTGGGCCTCTCGCACCACCTCCTAGCTCCATTCTCTCTGTCTATCAGTCTCGCTGGGCCTTATTTGCCTCTAACAAATGTACGTACACCGACCGATCTCCCCTATACATATAGCTAGCTAGGTCCTTATAATTTGTTTTTACCCACGCGTCGATCGATCTACCTCATTAGTTATGTCTCTCCCTTCCTCCGACAAATAACAATTTATCTACCGATCTAGTTAGGTTTTCTTACCAAACACATGGTTCCCCTTCATCATCCATGGATGCATCCCGACAGATCTATCATGCACAGGCACACATAGAAACACATCCCCACTCTTATTGATAACATTGCAGTTCCACCCTCAGTTTGTCTAGTAGGCCTCTCCCACCATCTTCGAGAAGCAACTCCATCACCCATCGAGCACTCTACCCCTCTCCCTCCCTCTCTATCTCCTCTCTCTCTCTCTCTGTCCCATCATATTTCCTGTCCTTCAGTTATGTATGGATGTCGACCGATCTCCCTCAAGACATAGTTGGGTCTCTCCTTCTCAACACATATACAAGTCGTTCTGCCTCTATAGTTAGGCCTCTGCCTACCCCTCCCCCACCCCCTCCCCCCACACACACCGATACATCGAGCGCTCTAGTCATGTCTCCCTGCCACACACAACTTGACCTGTGCCCTCTGACGTTCCGGTAGGTCAGTCGCCCTATATCTTTGACATTCACACACACACACAATTTCGATGGCTCTCTTCGTCGATCTCACACCCACCCACTTGATCCTCTCTTCGACTCTATCGATATCTATGACACCTCCCTCTCTTCTCGTGGATCGCCCGACCCTCTATATATGATATGGATAGGCCTCCATTTCACACACATTGCATGCAAAATTTTGTTTGAGATGTCATCGACACATATTCTGACAAATACATTCACAAAATCAACCCCCCACCCCCAGCCCCCACCCCAAAACAAAAAAACTTAGGAACGTGGTTTGTATCTCTCAAACACACCCACGTAGGTGGGGGACGTGCACGAAGAGAAGAGGTGCATGCACGGCGCACGTACTCCCGTCTCTTTCCCAACCACACCCGCGCAGGTACACGGTGGAGCTCATTTCTATATGAAAAGGCAACCCACGTGGTAATTTGGCACATGTACTAGTTGTCCACTTGGTGGAGGGAGGACCGTCTACCGTGGGTGAACAAACAAATTGCGACTTGACGCGTTATGTTAAAAAAAGAGGCAAACCAATTGGGGCCTACCTTAGAGGCAAGGCTCTGTACACTGGAGTACTTTTGATGTGTCCCATCAACTCGCAGAACGAGGAGAAGCTTGCTTAGTACGTCGTCTCCCCCGCCCACGGGCGCGGTGGCTCGCAGGATGAGGTGAAGCTTGCTTAGTACTGTACGCCTTACACCCGCTCCCTCGCCCACGCGCGCGGTGACTCGTAGGGCGAGGAGAAAAATTTACTACTCCCTCCGTTTACTCCTTGTCCCTACTACCTTGGTTATAGAGATTATATCATATTATCTGGAATATATATGTCCTTTAGTAGATTTCAATATGAACTACTAGTACATACTCCGAACACTGATGTATATAGACGTATTTTAGAGTGTAGATTCACTCATTTTGCTCCATATGTAGCACTCTCCCTCGCCCCTCGACCCTCGCCCACGTGGTGGACGTGCAACAATTCATTCGGTCTCATATAGCAAGAATGATATATACTGCACTACCATTATTGCTTGACTTCCCGAAGAGGCGAAGAGGCAATCACAAGGTTAATATTTTGGAGATGCCAAGCGCAAGGTTATAGGAGAACGAGTAGTAGGTGCCGCGTAATTTATAAATAAAGTTTTTTTCTTTAGTGGCACGTACGCAATATGATAGGTTCATATGGAGATAAAAGGAAACCGCTCCACTATATACATAGTCTGGACGAGCCAACCTACACGGTTGCTTGCTGGGGTTGCTCTCTTCACACTTCCTCGCACAAAACGATTGTGGCCACATCTCTAACATCACGGCAGATCACGTCCGCCGGGGAAGGGGTGGATGCTTAGTGTATATGCGGTCACCGTCGCCGATGGCGAAAACCCACTGTCGGCACGTCCCGATCAGGGGTCCCCGCCGTTCTCTCTCACAAAGCCGGTGAGGTTGCCTTCGTCCCTTGCTCACTGCCGTGACGTGGGCAGTTGCCGCCTCCCACCGCCCTCCTCAAGGTTGAGCTACGTCCCGACATCCCTCAGGTACAACTCCCTTTACAGCCGGCTTGCACCACTGCTCCAGCTACCCACATCACTCCATGTGGATATTTCTCTACTTCTTTGCCCCGCACATACCTCTACTGGCTTCTACGTACTATATTTTTGATGAGTTTATGGCTCATAAACTAGTCCTAGTAATCTTATTCTAATCATGCTTCTTCAATTTCTTTGCCACATGGATGCTCATCTCGATTTTGGTGAAACTGCACAAAATGATCCGATGGTCAAAAGGTTGCAAACTTCATTTCTTAGGAAGCTCGAACATTGCCAGCAAATTGCAGCCTGGTTAGGGTTCACAGTTCAAGGGCTAGGGACTGCATGGATCGTTTTTTCTTTAGTTGCCTCTGTTCCAAAATAAGTGTCACTTTAGTAGTAGTACAACTTTGTACTAAAGTTTAAATAAAGTTGAGACACTTATTTTGGAACGGAGGGAGTACATATTTGGTATGATCTGTCAATCATTGAGATGCAATAGCATGCATGTTAGTCTCCTTTGTATTTGATGAAATGTTGCAATGGGCAACCTTGGACGCAACATACATGTAACAGAAGCTGGAAGCTTCATAGCATTATACAAATTTATCTCGCTGATAAATTACAGTACGTACTATACTAGTACTTCATCCGTTCTAAATATAAGTCTTTGTAGAAATTTCACCATGAACCACATGCGGATATATGTAGATGCATTTTAAGTGTAGATTCATTCATTTTGTTCCGGATGTAGTTCACCTAGTGGAATCTCTACAAAGACATATCTACTAGTAATAGCTAGCCCCCACTACTAGGAATTCTCTATCCTCTCCTTGAGCCACATCATCAAAATTAATGTAGCCGTTAGATGAACTAAATCAGTCCATAATAGCCGTCTAATCTAGACATTGAGAGACTCCACACTAAGCCACATGCAAGCATGCAGAAATACTATGGCGTGCATGTGAGTGGGTTTTAAATCACATCAACATGTCTGCATGCAAGCATGCACCAGTAGCATGCATGCAAGTGAGCTTTTAAGTCCCATTAACATGTCAAAAAGAAAAATATAATCCCATTATGCAGTAGGAGTTGGCCGATCTTTTTTCCTTACGTGGGATGATCTAAATGATGATGGGAGTTTTTTTAGTTTGGCTACCACATTTGTCATGCGGTTATAGAGTTTTTTTAGTTCTATGAAATCGATAATTTTACGCAGAGAGATATACGGCTATTCTGCGGCAACGCGCGGGGACTCATCTAGTATTTAGGAACGGAGGGAGTACTATGTAAAGAGTTAGTGTCGCACGGTGTCCAGAAAATATGGTGATAGTGTGAGGTGGGCCATGTAATCACTGAGCCTGCGTGTTTTCACTGCTCTTGCACTCCTCCGCTGTAAGAATGGAGAAAATTGTAATCTAGTAGTACCTCCTTTTGCCGAAAGCGTGGGACATCCAGTAGTCCTGCCACCTTAGTAATAAAGACCAATGAGCCGTCAAATCACATAGACCCAGCAGTAACTTGGACGGACGAAGAAACCATCACTCTTGCGCTAGTGAGAGGTCGCGTCTGCTCTGCCCGGGCATGAATGCGACACCGATTCTTTGGAGCGACGCTGACCGTTTCGGGCGGGAAGCGTGCGCGGGCGATGGAGGGGCTTTGGGTGGGCCAGGCTGGTCAGGAGCGGGCGTGGCAGCTGTCCGCCTGTCCCTATCGGATGCTCGGAAACGAGAGGATGCACCGACTCTCGTGGCTAAAATCGTACACTACACACCATCTCTCTGTAGCAGTAGGTCGATCTACTGCTCTCTCTAACACACACATGCTGTTAAACACACACACACACATGCACACGCACACACAGGTTCATAGAATAGGAAAATCGTGCGAGTGAGAAGCCATAGGAAGTGAGATACAAATGGAGTACGTACAAGAAGAGAAGAGGTGACGAATATTCCACCAAACTTGGACTGAGGAGTAGTACTCCCTCCATCTAGGTGTTAAGTCATCTTACGGAAATCAGATATTCCCAAAATGTTTAGGTGTTGTCCATTAACTTCGCATCTCAATCCCCTCCTGGCCTCGTTGCTAGTGAGCGTTGTTACATAGGGAGCGTTTGGATCCTTAGCGAGAACAGATTATAGCATAGCCGGGCAAGGTTAGGCGTTTGGAACTGTTAAAATATGTTAGCTTTTGTGGGCCAGCTAGCTTGGGTGGGCTAGAAAAACCTTTCTAGCTCAGGAGAGCCAGATCGGCTCACTTCCGATGGCAAACTTCGCGTACTAGTGACATAGACTAGTAACATATGCATGTTACTAGTCCAAGTTACTCACCACTATGACCAACCTAAGCAATGTAACCAAACGCTCCTTACTCTGCCTTGTTATCTCCCCCGAAAACCCAATGCATGGAGCGCAACTACGCGTTGATCAGTCAAGAAATCAAAGTCGGCTTGCATGCGATTTAATACGTGGCCCTACATGGTATCTAAAACGACATCTCTTAGTTGTTTGGATTAATTGTTGCGTTTAGAGACAGAAATCAGGGCTTTGATTGGAGGAATGACCGGTCAAGTTTCTCCTTCTCCTCCAATATGCTTGCACCTTGGTCCCGCTGCACCTTCTGACATGACTTATTACACCTAGACGGAGGGAGTAGTAAGTACGAGATATGGTGGCACACTGACTTAGGTCAAATACAAGTGCCCAAAATTGTGTGCATGTTATAATAAGGATTCACTTAGAATAGTACGTGAGCGAACAGAGGGATCAATTGGACAATGTTCCCTAGCAGTAGCGAGATGTGTGAGGTAAGATACACCACTGGCGCTTTTAATTTTTCTTATTAATTTGTTTGTTTCACCCTCTAACTGGTGGGACCCAACGTACTACGTGGAATGAGGTAAGGTGACTAAGGCTGCATTATTTCTGCACCACTATGGATAGTCTTACCACCAAAGCCACATGACACGATTATGATCTAAATCCCAATGACTCCCACACAAAAAAACACGGCGTGCTTGTCACACGAATGCAGGAATGTATAAAAGGTTATTTTCCTCTTGTTGAACATAACGGGAGGGTTGTGTAGCTGGTTAGCCTATTTGCTCAAGAAACTTGAGGTCTCGGGTTCGATAACTACACTTGAGCATAATTTGTGCTAGGAGGATTGTTTGATTGGTCAAAATGGATGGATACAGAGCTATACAATCTCGCAGTGACCGTATAATCACCTCATTATGTATAAGCTGCAGCTTCACACTCTCTCTCCAGTATATATATATATACACGCTGGAGCCTCAGCGCTTGTAGTTGCTCTCTTCACACTCTCTCACCCTCTCCAGATCTAAACAAGACTTCGTTGGACTCTCTCTCCCCTCACTGCTGGTCAAAGAGCCGGCAGGATCCGTCCGTCGGGAAGGGAAGGAGGCTTAACACTATCGCCATCGGCGAGTGAGGGAATCCACTACTGGCGCAACTGTTCACTTTCACCCAGCGGCGGCGCGGGAGGGCCTCCGACTCCTTCTTCTTCACCGCCGTCCCGTCGCCCACCGAACCACGCCCCAAGAACTTTAAGGTATAATTTACTTATTCCACATGCATTGCTCTAGCTGCATGGGGGCTTTTTCCGCTTCTGCACTCGAATCTAGGTGTTGGATCAAACAGGAAAGTAGTGGGGAAAGTTGTATACCATTAATCTAGGACGTGGTTCAAAGAGGAAAGGAGTGGGGGAAAGTAGTGGGAAAAGTTGTATAGCATGAATCTAGGACGTGGTTCAAAGAGGAAAGGAAGGGGGAAAGTAGTGGGGAAAGTTGTATAGCATGAATCTAGGACATGGTTCAAAGAGGAAAGGAATGGGGGGAAAGTAGTGGGGAAAGTTGTATCACATAAATCTAGGACGTGGTTCAAAGAGGAAAGAAAGGGGTGAAAGTACTAGTACAGACTGGCTATCCAGCACCTACGTTGGTCGAAAAGGGAAAACAATGACAAACGCAGTATGCACATCTGTAACAAACTGATCTTTTGTTTTGGGGGACAAGGCTGTAGAGTTTGAGTAGGACTAGATTTGTTGCTCTCACATAGGGAAAGGTGTCTAAAGATAACAAAACTGGGACCAACACAAATATGCTCCTTGGTTGTTTGTTCTTTGTTGCAACAGACTGTGCATGGCCACAGTACATCGGTAGATGCATATGGTGCTGGTGCGTCCACTGTCCCATGCAACTCTATAGCTGTTGTTAATCTAAGGCCATGTTTGGTTAAAAACTCCCTAGTCCCTACCTGCTTGGTTCCAGGGACTAAACATGGACTAGAGGTTATTGAATGACATGCAAAAAGACCATGTTACCCCTAGTAATGAACTAATAGAGACAAGGTGTGATGCATGGCAGGGGCAACTGTTGGAAAAAGTCCCAAAAAGACTCCCTCAGGGTCTTCTTTCTTTAGTCCCAGATGCCCACTTTTAGTCCCTAAAAGTCCCTCCTGTTTGGTTTAGATGGGATTGACACGGAGTTTTTTTAGTCCCTACACCAAAATATCCCTGTAAACAAACACCCCGTAATAATGCCGCTGGAAAATTGATGCAATGCCACAGTTAAAAGCAAATTACATGTTTAACGAATTTTATTGTTAATATAATATCTATGTTAATATTAATCAACGCCACCATTTGAGAAATGCCACTATCTTGCTTTCTTTCCCATTTAGATAAGGTAGATGCTTCTTTTTTGGCTTCTGTGTCCAACGTTATTGACCACTAGTTGTTTCCTTTGCACCTCTGTGTAAACAGGGTTATCTACTTCACCTCGTTGCCATTGTGACCTTTTGTTGCACTGCACAAAACACTTTTGTTTTAAGAGTGTTTTGTGCAGTTCAACCAAAATGTCACACCGACAATGTTGCCTAATTGCTTGATCTTAGTGGAACTGCACAAGAGGATATCTTACTTCCTATCCGTGTTGGCAAATTTGGTTCAGATCTTCTTCTTGTGAGTTGTTTGAGTTCCGCATCATGAGAGGTCAGTACTAGCCTTCTTTCACATGATTCTGCAGTGTGCTTTCATATGTTGTGCTACTTGTACGGTAATGTTGCTTGATTTTAGTGAACTGCACAAATGGAGACAAGTTTTCCAATCTGTATGTGCACCGTAATATCCCACTGAGGTAAGATAAGGATATTTCACAACTATTGGCCTGTATTTTGCCACTTTCATCAGAAAATTACTGTCATTGTTTACTGCTATACTTGTGCTCCCTAATTGACATGCCAAATCTTACATTGAAGGCGAAGCTTGTCTGTTATTGAACCAAGTGATGAAGGGGAAGAACAAGCGGAATAAAAACAAAAATCAACTCCTGGTGCTGTAATGAAGCACTTGAACTGTGATGACACAAGTAATGATATAGTTTTGCATCTTAATTTATTGCTATGGCTGGAACGAGCAATTGTTTTGCCACTGATTTGATGCCACTCTTAATGTAATACATAATTATCTCTACTTGTGCAAACAGGGATCTTCTTTGAAGATACTATATATTTTAGTGGAACTGCACAAGAAGATGTTGGAAACATTAAAATAATCGAGGAGTATATAGGAAGCATGGCCACCAAAGTAGATAGCAACAGATGGTTCTGGAGAAGTGCTTCATCTGTATTCTCTACACAATAAGCCTCCTGACAAAGGTTGGTACTCGCCCACTAATTTCATCCATATGATTGAGCTCTGTCATCTCTATTGGTGTTGTGCTACTATTTAGATACTGTCATGAAAAAGTGGTATTGTCCTTGAGAAGTGCTTCATCTGTGTTGTTTTAAATATTTCCTTTCCTTTTTTCGAGCAAATAGGTATGCTAGCATTTAGCTGTCCTCTTGTCTTTGCACAACAGGATCATCTTCCTCACAAGAAGAATATGGAGTACGTGAAGTGACTAGTTCCGATTATGCCAGGATGAAGAAGCCATGTCTATCTTCTCATCAGAAGGAGCAGTTGAAGGATGGTTACATTACTCCCCACAAGACCAAACTAACTTCAGCTCAGAAGGACTGACAAATCTCCATTTTTTTGTTGTGATGCGCGAGTACAATGTTGCTCTCGGATTCTTTCTGGTGAGTTCCATTTTTCTAAAAGTGTGCTCTACATGGACCATGTAGGTGCCTGTTTAAACTGTCAATTCATAGTACAATTTGCTTTGTACTAATCACTTCTTTTGTATTTGTGCAAACAGGGGTGCTCAGCTTGATTTCAATGGGAAATGCACAAAATGTTCATGAATACATCGAATCATTCATTTCCACCATAAGAGTGTTGATAAGTTCAAGGCGTTGCAACATATAAGGGTGAAATATACAAGCTACATGCGAATTTGGTTGATTTTGGTGGAACTACACAAAAAGAACAGCTGGTTTATTTAGCACGAGGTGCCATGTAAATGTCCGAACTGATGGCAAATCCTGCCCATTCCACAATCGTGGGCATTTGATATTTTGGAATGGGACAACCTTGTCAAATTTTGCTCATTGATTTTAGCAAGAAGACATGCGTTTGATATTTTTGAATGGGACGCCCTTTGATGTCAGCAGCATCGATCAATTTTTTCTTTATTCTTTAGTTATGAAGTAAATATTGCCTCTGACATGTGAGCCGCTAAGATGCATAATCATCGTTTCTTTTGAATGTTCTCTATGAATTGCCAGCCCCATGTGTTTGATTGCAATGTACAGAAACGCTAAAAAGCTGCTCAAACTCTTTGTACTCCTTTTGTTCCTTTTTACTTCGCAGATTGTGAAAGTGCATACTTTTTTCTATAAGATTGGTCAAAGCAGAGATACTTTGACTGCAGACAAAACTTGTATGCAGACTAGAAAGGACCGGAGGGAGTACATGTGAAACTGCTGCAAACGAGGTGATCACCCTGGGAATAATGCTAGTACGTATTGTTTTGCATGTTCATCCAATGCCAGTGATACATGAATTTGAACTAATCGAAATAAATTCATTCATACATGGTCGGATTTCATATAAACATGTCGGATTTCATTACATTTCATACATTCTTCAACTAAAAAGGGGTGCGGTGGAGGTATAATTAATTAACCGAAGCTACCCACTTGTGTCCCGCTGAGGCGAACAGAAGCTTCAGTGACTTAACTGCAGGTGCAGTTGCGTAACTGACATGGGGCCTGCTGGGCCCACGTGTCAGTCAGCCAACTGCACCAGCAGTTAAGTAGAAGCAACGTCCTTCTCCAACACAACTCTCCGACTCCACGTCGCCGCCAAGAAGCTAACCGACCATCAATTGTCAACCCTCCTAGCTTGGCTTCAACGGGAGGGTAGCAGCGGTGGCCTTACTTGGACCCGAGCGGCGGCGACCTACCGTGTTCTACTCTTCCTCGTTTTCTATGTGGCGCGGCTTCGTTGGCAGCAGGGGGGCCTCGACGGAGCCGGCAATGTCCTCTGTCTCGTTGCCAGCGGGCGGCGCCTCGGCGGAGCGGTGGAAATCCTCCTCCTCATTGCCGGTAGGGTGGGGCCTCGGCTGAGCCGACGATGTCCTCTACCTCGTTGTTGGCGGGGCGGGGCCTCGGCGGAGCCGGCGGTGCCCTCTGCCTCGTTGTTGGTACCGCGGGGCCTCGGCGGAGCAGGGCCTCGTCGACGCCAGCAGAGCGGGGACTCATTGGAGCCGGCATTGTCCTCTGCCTCGTCCTCAGTCTCGCCAAACAGCGCCTCGCCCGCTTCATCGCCCTCTTTGTAGGCGGCCGCAGCCTCCGCCACCCGCATGCGGTACCGCCAGCGCTCGAGGCGGCCCTCGTGGGTGGAGCGGTATGAGTCGAGCAGCGCCTCCTGCTCCGCCCCCTCCGCGGCGATCTGCTCCCCCACCTGCAGGTGCTCCTGGAGGAGATGGTGGTTGTAGGCGGCGTCGGCCTGCGCCTCCTAGAACTTCTCCTCACGCATCTGCCTCATCGTGTCCATATATTGGCCACGGGCCTCGCCGATGGTCATGGTACAATGCACCGGCAAGGATGGCGCGGAGGAGGGGGTTGGTGCCGGATCGTCGACTACCATGTTCTCCATTGGGACGTCGTCGTCCTCCGGCTGCCTGCCGGACAGCCGGTCGGCAGCAATGGCTGCCATCTCCTTGTGGTCCATCGTCTGCCCGTCCCGAAGAGCGCTAGAGTGTGAGGAAGCCATGGTGGGCAGTAGTGGTGTGGACAAGAGAAAGGGAACGGATGCGGATGACTGCGCTATGGCCGGCGCAGCAGTTTATATAGCAATGGTGGGCGACGGAGGGACGGATGTGTGGTGCCGGAGTAGCCGCCTCGACAACCACACATCATTAATGTGGGTGGCAGATGGACGAACGGACGACATTTGTGTCGTTTGAAGGCGGAGCAATCGCCTGCATCGGGAAGCGGGGCGGGCGGCGTTGACTATTTCGGGCGAAAAGCACGCGCGGGCGAGGAGATGACTTTACTTGGAGAGGATGACAATGGGGACCCACTAGGGCCTTAGCCTCACGTACGCAAGTGCCTCCTTATTATATAAAACTATAATTATTTTTTGCTTCCTCCTGGTTTCCTGACATCACGGTCCCACACCATTGTGAACCTATGTAGTCAATAAACGAGGGAATTGCACAAGAAGCGGCCGACAGCTGGGACCAAGCAGCTCGAGCAGTATTTGTGTTTTTTGATGTTTAGCCCAGATATTAGTTTTTCTCCTTTGAACAACAACAAAAATATCGCTGCAGGTATTAACTGGGCGGGCTGTGGCCCGTCTAGCCCAGGCCAGATATCCAGCCCAGATATTATTTTTTTCAAGCTGAAAATGTCTAGCCCAGCTATACTTTTTTTAGGAATACCTAGGTAAGGTCAAGTTGTTATTCTCCGCCCCGCTGGGCTGCAAATCTTTCCTAGGAGGGATGTATTAGGCTTAACAAGAAAATGGGCTTTAAGAAATAATAAATAGGATGTAATTATAAAAACTGGGCAGTATCTATAAAAAAATGCACCAAACATGTAATTACTTTATAAAATATTATTTTTGAATATTGAAAATTTTAATTTCATTAATTGTTGCGAGCGCAATGTTTCATTGGATTTTTACGTAATAATATATTGAAGTTGTATTTAATCTGACTAGAAATTTCGGGATAAAAATATTTCAGATCCCATCAAAATGTGGGAAATTTTATTAAATTTTGTTTTGAACGGTTGGTTGAAATGTGCTGTACTTTTAACAAACTGTAAATGGGCTGTAGTAAATTTCATTAGAATTCAAAAATGGGTTGCACATTCTTAAAAATCTCAAATGGGCTATAAGTTCTCTGCCACACACTTGTGGCCTTACTAAGTTGACGCCTCCCCTAAAAAAAGAGTTGACGCGTATGCAAGGCTTTGTCAACTTATAGTCAACACACGGTTCTCGCAGCAGTGGCCGTTGGATGTCCATCCAACGGATGCCGTGCTTCTTTTTCAATCTCGGATATTCTAGCTTCACCCGCCCAAAAAATGATTCCTCCCCCTGACATCTAGGGCGCACCATTTCGGAAGCTGACCTGTGGGCCTACTAAGTTGACGTGTACCAAGGGCTTTGTCAACTTAGTCAATATAAACGATTCTAGCTGTTGTGACTGTATGATGTCCATCCAACAGCCGTCGTGCTTCTTCAACCTCTGATCTTCTTGCTCCAGCCGCCCAAAGCAGCGTCGGTCATGCCGCCTGCTCCTACCTCCCATGGCCGGCTGTGCTGCCGCGGAGGCCTCACCGTCCCCTACTACTCCCACCGCTGGCCAGGCCATCCCTCCACTCACCCACACCCCCTGTTATTCTGCGGCTACGGCAGCCTCACACCGCAGCCGAACTAGTCAACCCTCATACTCCTCTCTGCATGGGCATCCACTGTCGCGTCTTCCCCGGCTCCATGTCGTCCCCTTCCTAGGCCTCACCGTCGTCCACCGCCGTGGTGCTCTCGGTGCGGCGTGGTCAACGTGGTCACGGAACTACTTCCATCGGACGTGGACTATACGTGGAGAGGCTGACAGCTGGGTCCACGGCCGCAGCAAGGAAGTGCCTCCTTATTACACGGAAAATAATGATTCCTCCTCCTGACAGCTGGGACCCACCGGACAGGCCACAGTATTTCGCGAAAAAAACGTTTCCCTCCTAACAGCTGGGACCCACCAGCTACATCTTCGCATGCAAGGAAGTGCGTCCGGGGAAAAACGATTCGCCCCTGACTGCTGGGACCCACCAGCTACATCTTCGCACGCAAGGAAGTGCACCCGGGCAAAAAAAACGATTCGCCCCCCTAACTGCTAGGACCCACCATCTACATCCTCGCACACAAGGTAGTGCCTGACAGTCGGGACCCACCTGGTCGAAGCGTACGTAGCGTTGTCATTCTGGTCGCGAACGTGTATGTACATACTGGTGGATGTAGAGGCACGCACGTGTAGTAGTAGAGGCACGCACGTAGCATGTACACGTACGTACAACGGCCAGTGTGCAAGAAAGAAAATACGGCCACGTACGTACATACGGGCGGGGTCTCGAACACCTACTTGCGCATACGTACGGCCAGGGCTAGTGTACATGGCTGGGTCAGAACGGAGAAACAACGTCGTCGTCGTGTTCATGGGGAGCCAACCGGCTGGGTCGGAACGGAATGCATCATCGTGTTCATCGGGAGGGCTTGGACGGAACATGCAATAGAAACGAGGCCTGGCATACCGTAGAATGGAGGAAACGGCCTTGTGTTTGCCTGGCCACGTTCTAAACGGGATCCCGTTCATCGGGAGGGGTATGACATACTGCAAAACGGAGGATACGAACTTATGTTGGACCTCCTATGGTCAAAACGGGGTCCTGTTGATCGGGAGGGGTGTGGCATACCGCAAAACGGACGAAACGGACTTGTGTTGGAGTGCTACGATCGAAACGGGGGTCCTGTTCATCAGGAGGGGTGTGGCGTACCGCAAAATGGGACTCCACGGGCTACTGTTCATCCACCATCGACCTCCTCCAGCCTCCACCTGCGACTGTTCATCCACAGGCTCCTGTTCATCCAGCCTCCACCGCGCGCTACTCCACCGGCTACTATTCAACCACCCGTCTCCACGGGCTCCTGTTCAACCACCCCTCCACGGGCTACTGTTCATCCACCCCTCCACCATCTACTGTTCATCCAGCCCTCCACAGGGTCATCCTGTTCATCCAGCCCTCCACGGGGTCCTGTTCATCTAGCCCCAACTGGCTCTATCGATCCGGGTCCTGTTCATCCA
>NC_057810.1:319990422-320115006 GCF_018294505.1 Triticum aestivum | reverse complement strand
CGCTCACTGTTCATCCAAACCTCCCCTGCAACGCTCACTGTTCATCTAGAGGCAGCAACGATCGGCTTCAGTTAGCAGCAGTAGCAAAGGAGTTGCTCGATTGCTCGGGTTCAGTAACGTGTAGCCTATAGTGCAATCGCTCGGGTTCAGTTAGGAGACGCCTTGATCGGGTTCAGTTAGAGCCCAATGCCTCGCGCACACGCGCGTACGTGTACGAGAGAAACGTGCATCGCTTGGCCCTGACCGCCCACCGTAATCGGGAACTCCCCGAAATTTTCCTCGCCCTCGCTTCTACCATGGTTTTTTCTGTCATGGACGGCCCAAAGAATGTCATGCAGCTGCGTCTCTGGCCCGCCCAGGACGAAAAGCCCATTTTTTGTCATGCTTTTTGTCATAGAAGTAGGAGCCCACCACATCTATGATGATACCGGGTTTTGTCACAATTATCGTCATAGAAGTGTCATAAGTATGACATGAAAAAAATTTGTTCGGCCCAAAATGTCACGAATGTGTATTTTTTTGTAGTGCTTCCTTCCTTCCTAAGCTGTAACCGCTTCCTCGCTTGCTTCCTCGCTCTCACCGTCTTACATCCTATCGCCGGGGTCACAATGGTCTTCTTCAAAGACCTCTCCAGCGATTCCTCCTCCTCTGGTGACTCCTTTACCACCCGGGTATGCCTCTCTTCTCTCTCTCGGGCTATGACTTGGAATGAAGGATTTTTACCCAGTGATCGATTTGAGTCATTTCTTCCTCTTGTAGTTCCCTAGGACCATCAGTTGCAACCAATGGAGTAGGGTGGCTGAAGATTTGTCTACTCGTTGTCACCATCAATCTCCATGCGTGAAGCTAGTTGCATTTGAATCTGTGGACAGTGGGAGGAAGTTTCTGGCATGTGCAGAGAAGGTTAGACCCTCTTTCGTTGTTACAAATCATTTGTTAGATGTGACTCATACACTGTCACGGTCCCAACCCATTCATACCACACCTTCAACCAAACGCACCCTAAGACAGTGTCACAGTTTGTACCTAGTATCTAAAAATGTTGCCATCTCATCTATGGTACCATTAGAAAATTATTTGGCACCGCTTCAACAGTTTCTGGAGCCAATTTGTCCACACATCCGATTAGCCAAGTAGTAAAATACTAAATCTTTATATCACAAAGCAACTAGGCGTCAGAGCAACTAGGTGTTCCGGAGTTCGGGTCCCTGATTTTTTCTGCTGCATCGGCTCGCCAGTGCAGGGCACCGGTGCGAGATGTAGCAATAGTTGTCTTTACGTTGCACCCCGACTCAGATAAAATCGGAACGCCCCGTATTCCAGCCCAGAGATCAAGGAGAAGTCTTCTGGAATACGACACTGCTTAGCATAGAACAAACCAGCTCTTTATTACAATCTCTTTTGGGTACAAGGGGTTCTGATATAACGGGGAATTACACCAGCACGACGACACTACGCCTGCCACTGTTGCTCTATGCAAGCAGCAGAACAACTCGAAGCAGCGGAATAACTCTAGTAGCGGAGCAACGATGATGGTGGTGAACTCCACTCCCCAGGGACTCTGGCTGGAACGCTTATCCTAGCTCGCAAACAAGGAATCCACGAAAATCAAGCAATCATATCCAACATGACCTGCAAACTGCCATGACACGCCAGGTCAGTACATTAAATGTACTTGCAAGCTCACAATAACCAGAAGCATTCAAGGCAAACAACAACATGGCAATTACAGGTTAAACAGGAATTATCATGAGATCAACAGAATGACATGGCATGAACAACATGAACATGATACAACTAGAACAATATGAGCATGACATGAACATATAAATCTAATGATACTAGCATGCAACATGATGACACTATATGCACCACTTATTCTGCTCGGGTTACCTCGTAACCATCACATGCATCACTTACCAATCTCGGACATCACACGATCATCTCAGGATCAAATCAAGCCTGATATAAATAATACCGTAGTAATCGTTACATGATCACAAGGAGCTTGACCTTTACCCATGATTCTCACACAACATCGCAAGTATTCAACAACTCGATATCCTCGATACCAAGGTAATCCTCTCAAGATCACAAACGGAACCTGTCGTGGATTTGTCACGGCAGGTGTCCTAGCGAAAGGACTTAGTCGTGGAGCCATCGCTACGAGTTTACTTGAAGGGGTTAAAGAGGACACAAAGACACGAGGGTTTTATACTAGTTCGGCCCCTTCGATGAAGGTAACAGCCTACGTCTAGTTGTGGTGGAATTGATATGATCTCGATGGCTAGGGAGCAAACAAGCTTTGCCTAGGCTCGAGTTGTTGTTGTCTATCTTGAACCGCCGCCGGGTCGTCCCCTTATATACACGAGTGACACCCGTCGGTCCATAGAGTCCCAGCCGGTTCATATTCGTATCCCAGTCGGTATCTCTCTATTCCTAACTTACAATACAAGTTATACATCAGGTCGGTTTACAGCTACAGATTCTAGACCGACTATAGGCCTTGGGCCTTCACCTGCTTATACCACTATGAAGTTAACCCGGCCCAAGTAGGCCGGTTTACGCCCAGTGGTAATATCCCCAACATTAGGCCCCAGATTGATTTGAACTGGTTCATGTCAATCCTTCACACCATCTTGCGTCTTGGATGTCTTCTGTTAATTGGCAAATCTCCATGTCGTCATCATTTTTGGTTTCTGTAAACTGGCATGACGTCATCAGTTTTGGCTACTATAAACCGGCATGACGTCATTATGAAATTCATAACTCCCTCTTAATGACAGCTCCTGGATTCGCGCGTTTGACCTAGCTTAGTTGCCTTATAAATAAGACCGAAGGGTCATTTCCTTTCTCTTCCCCTTCATACCTTCTTCTTCTTCTTCCTCACGTCGCCGGCTTTGGAGCTCCGCCACCACCGTCGACCTCTGCCTCGTCTCAGGCCGCTGCATCAACCTGTACGTACCAGAGTGTTGCGGCGTCTTTCCGCATCTTCTCCGTTCCCGGCAAGTCCTCTCTCCTTCTTAACCTAGATCTGTTCTTAGGGTTTCATGTTCTTGCTATGTTCATTGCGTGTTCATGGCTGTTCTCTGTCCTTGAATGCATCTGTGAACTTCTACTGTGCTTAATAGCGATCCCTTTAGTATCTGCTTGCTATTTCATATCCAAGCTCATAAATCTCCTGCACATATCTGCTCGATAGTTCACTTCTGTTTCTGCCTTAGTCTTCGAAATTTTTCCTGTTTTTTATGAGCTTGTTGTAGATCCGCGGCTGTAACATAATTTTGTGAAACTTGTTTCTGCATAACCAGTTATCCATAGTTTCAATTGCTTCCGATGCTTAGGCCAGGCGGTTTAACTTCACCATAAAGAAAAAATTACTAGACCGGTATATATGTCATTAGTCCCCTGGTTGAACCGCCAGAATCCATCTGATGCTGTGTTGTAGAAGACCGGTTTATGGGTACTGCCCCCGGTTTACCGTAATTAGATCAACACCGTTTCATCCGGCATGTTCTTGAACCAGATCACTTATTTCTTGTAGATCTCGTCATGGCCAAACAAGTGTACGAGTGCAACTGGGTTCCCTCCCGTGTCATAGAATCACAGCTGAACGATCTAGTCCTGATTGGCGCTTTGGATAGCAAAGACACGATTCATTGGAGGGTTCCTGGAGATGAATGTCCTCCTACACCCCAGGAAGGAGAGGTCGTGGTCTTCACAGATCATATGGCCCGGGGCTTCAAACCGCCCGGCTCCAAATTTTATCGGGATGTATTAGCCAACTTTCAACTCCGCACACAGGATATTGGCCCCAACTCCGTCACCAATCTATGCCATTTTCAAGTACTTTCTGAGGCATACCTTCAAGAGGAGCCTTCCGTCGAGTTATTTAGAGATCTCTTTCATCTGAACCGCCGTACTGAATTCACTGACGGCCCTAATACCGAACTGGGCGGTATGGCCATTCAGAAGAGGAAAGAAATCACCTACCCTCATGTCAAACTCCATACGCACCCCAAAGAATGGAACGTAACTTGGTTTTATTGCAAGGATACATCTCCTGACAATGAAAATCCCTTGCCTGGCTTCCGTCCAGAATGGCTCAGCAACACTCACCCTTTTCCACAAAGGCTAAGCGCCAAGGAGAGAATTAAATATGCTCCTCAACTGTCCAAGCTCCAGGCCTTCATGGCCAATGGTTTAACAGGAATAGACCTTGCACGCTGCTGGATATCATGGAGCATTTTGCCTCTAAGTCGGCGCCCAAATTTGATGTGTGAGTATACTGATAGTGTCGATGACCCACTCCGACACACTAAAATCCAACTCCCTGAGGACAAAGTCACAGAATCTGTGAAAAAGATGCTGAATGAACCGGAGCACCTCTGTGCTCAAACCGGTCTGCTTCCTTACTGCACCACCAACTAACCGCCAGCGGTAATATTTCAATTGCTCTATTGTTGAACCGGTTTACTATTTTATATGTTCAACGTTTTAATTGCTGCTGATCCAGGGTGATAATCCGTTCTGGAGTAAGAAACTTCCTCAAGACAAAACGGAGAAGGCAGGACGGCCAACCCGGCCCAAGACCAAGGTTATCAAGAAACCAGCTCATAAGAGAAAAACCACCGCTTCTTCTGACCCAGCTATTGATGATGATGTGGGTAATCCGGATCTTGAGGTAGAACTTGATTCACTTGGCTTACTTTTTACACGCCTTATTGATGATGATGTTTGTCAGGATGACGCTGAAGCCAGCAATGCGGTTTTCGTTGAGGTAACCATTCTCTCTTCCGATTCAGAAATCTTGCCTTTGCCAAAATTTCGCCGGGCAAACCAGAAAGTTAAATTTTCTCATCCTCTTGCTTATCTGGATTCCCAATTTCTTATGAAGACCCAACAACACGAAGCTCGCCGCACAACCCGGCACAGTGGCCAGGTAGTTACCTCTGCCGGTTTACCAAACAGTCCGGTTTGAAAACGCCGCTCCGAGGTCTCCGACCTTTTTATTGATTTAAATCGTAAAGCGGGTTTCTTCCGTCAACCTCTTAATCCATCCGACTCCGATTATCAGGTCACTTCTCATTCATCATCTGGTGAATCATCGGCCACCCAGCTACCACCTTTGAAAACAGTTGCTGGGTAAGTTAAACCGAACATATGCTTCCAGTATACTGCGCAATGGTTTACACTTTTCCTTAATTTTGATCTTTTCTTCCAGGGCTAAACCGAAACCAAGCAAGAAGGCCCGCCTGGATAAAGCGTCTGAAGAAAATGTGGCCCCAGAACATGACCAAGCGCCGGATCGTGAAATGTTTACTTCTGAAGATATCCCCAATGATCCTCCTCTGCAAGACAACATTATCCCTGAAGAAGGTTTTATTAATACTCCAGCGTCTGCTGATCCGCCTGCCAGCTCTGTCCAGATTGAGAAATCCCACACTCCTGCTGACAAAACGGCCGCACCAACCCAAACCGGCGAGTCAAAAGATGATGATGTTGTGATTACCGGTGTAGGCCGCTCTGAACCCGGGAATCCTGCCACCCTTACCAGGCATACCATGAAAGAGGATTCTTCCCCTTTGAACAAAGGAAAATGGGATGTTGAATTAGAAACATATGCCGCTCTGAATGCTCAAGATCTTCACTCTGGCTATTTGAACCGGCTTTACACTAGCCGTGACTGTGAAGCTGGCCTGGTCAAAATGATGAGGGATAAATTTGAGGTAAATTCCTTCTTTCTTTTCTGCCATTGCATTCATCCCGGTAGCCCCCAAGGGCCGTTTTGTGACCTTGGTCAAACCGGGACTTGATCCTGAATATATATTTTTTGAAATCCGTCGGCATAACCCTCGATGGCCAGTTTAGCATAAGCAAACCGGGGCTAAAAAAATAAAAAGCTGTCCTTAGAACATAACTTGATCAAATAGCCATTAGCCCCCAAGTGCCAAGTTGAATACTTGTATTGAGCTTGGGACTTTGTAATCGAGCAATATACAAAAAATTGAAGGTACATTAGCCCCCAAGTATCAGGCATATAACTTTGTTATGTGGTTGATACTTCAATTTCCTGGCTCGCCTGTGCAAAGCTTTAAAATGCCATCTGTATGCAGGCTGAGATTAAAATCAAGGAGGATCGGATTGCCGATTTGCAGGAGGCCCTGAAGACCCATCAAGCTGAAACAGATAAAACCAAGCAAGAATTAACCAGCGCTTTGAACACTGTGGAACGGCTGAAAGAAAGTTTCAAGAAAGAGCGGGCTGACTGGGCCACTGAGAAGGCCGGTTTAACCAAAAGAGCAGAACATGCTGAAGCGGCCCTTAAACCGGTGGTGGATGAACTGACGGCCGTACAGCGACAAATACACTCTATGATTGCTGCAATCTTTGGTAAACTCCTTGTAACTTCTGTGATGAATTTGAATCTTCTGTATCGTAAGTACGATTTGAGACCATTCCAATCTTGTTGTAGGCACACGTATTGGGCACTTAGGAAATGATGTGCGGAAGAAATTGAAAGTTGCCTACACCTTGGTAGAACAATTGTATACCGGAGCCCAACGGATCATCACCACAGCTTCTCACAACAACCCGGCGCCCTCTTTAATCCAGGACACTCTTAGCAAGTTGTCAATGCTTCCAGCCCGGATTGAGGAGCTGAAAAAATCCGCTGCCCGAACCGGAGCCATCAATGCCTTAATCCGGGCAAAGGCATGGGTGCCCGACTTTGATCCTGTGGAAGCAGCTCAAGGCTATCCCAGTCTGAAAGAAGATGGCTCTGATTTCAACGAAGAAGATTTAAGGGCCATAAACCGTGCAGTGCGCCCTCTTGCTTGCCAGTTAGCTGAAGAGGCAGATTTGACGCATTATCAAGCGCAATATAACAATCAAAACAAGCGAGTGCCTGCCCCAACTGTTGAAGCGGAGAATCTGATTCCTCCAATCCGTAAGCACACTTACGCCCCTGATATTGAACCGTCTTACCTGATCCATGAAGAAGCTGTTTCCCAAGCTTTAATGGGAATCGACTGGACCACTGTTGATTTCCAGCCAATGGGTAGAGACGAGGAAGCTAAAGCGGCGGAGGATGAGGAGCAGGCTTGAACCGGAAGCCGGTTTGAAGAACTATCTGCAACATCCTTCCACAAAAACAATGATTTTGTTTGGGCACCATGCTGCCTTGTAATAGGATAGTTAAAACTTCTACCTGGAATATGCCTTCGTGCATAAGTATTGAAGCTTTTGCTTGAAAAACTTTAATTCCTATTTCCTGCAATCAGAAAATTTTGAACTGCCATGTTTGGGTATAAAGCTGGCTTATCCAAGCCTGAAGCGGTGGTTTTTATAAACCATTACCGTTAAAAAGGGAGAAAGTAGCCCCCATACAAACCGTACTGACTTAATACGAGCCCCCTGGTTACTCCATGATGTGAACAGGGAAAAGGTAAACCGGGCAGAATCCTCCGGATTAGAAGGGGGACCAAAAATCATTGGGTGACCCGGAAGAAATATACTTGTTGACATAAAGAATTCCAACAAAAAACGAACAAACCATGGAAGCAAAAGTAATAAAGAAAACCATTTGCAAAAATATGCTATACTGAGCTGTTCAGATGGCATTACCATGGTCGGACAGGATCAAGGCCCCCAATAGGAGTGACAATGATGCAGGTCAGCTAGGTCCCCAAATGACTCGTGGCATATATGCCAGATCAAGAGGCGTAGCAATGGCTCGGGCCCGACCATGCTCCCAAATGATTTTGTGGCCTTAGGCCGACCAAGAGGCGTGACTGGTTCAGACTTGACCAAGTCCCCAAATGATCTGGTGGCTGTCGCCTATCAAAGGGTGTTCGTTGGTTCGGACACGACCAAGGCCCCCAGTGATATATAAAAACAAATATCAAGGGGTAAACCGAAGGCCGCTTTTAAACAGAACCACTCCGTGTAACCTCGCATGATGAGACAGACAGAGACCCCGCTTCAGCTGAGGCTCCGGTTTAATATATCAAAGATAATATATACATTGTCATGATATGTACATAGATAGAGCCAATGGCTCAAGTATAGTAAGGCCGAAGATGAGCTATATTCCACGGTCTGCCGGTCTCCTCCTCTGATGTACGTGAGTCTTGATGCTCTCGAATATCAATCAGATAATACAACCTGTTGTGCAGATTCTTGCTGACTACGAAAGGTCCCTCCCAAGGTGGGGATAACTTGTGCATATCCGTTTGATCTTGGATGAATCGAAGCACCAAATCTCCTTCTTGAAAAGTTCTGGTTCTAACCCGGCGACTGTGATAGCGACGAAGATCTTGTTGGTAAATCGCCAAACGGGCAGCCGCTATATCACGCTCCTCGTCCAATAGGTGCAAAGCATCTTGTCGTGCTGTCTCATTGTCTGCTTCAACATAAGCTGCCACCCGAGGCGAATCGTGCCGGATGTCACTAGGGAGAACTGCCTCTGCTCCATAGACCATGAAAAATGGCGTGTATCCTGTGGACCGGTTTGGCGTAGTATTGATACTCCATAATACAGATGGCAGCTCTTCAACCCAACATCCTGGTGTTCTTTGCAATGGTACCAAAAGCCGGGGTTTGATGCCTCGCAAGATTTCCTGATTAGCTCGTTCTGCTTGTCCATTGGACTGGGGGTGTACCACTGACGACACATTAAGTTGGATGTGCTCACGTTCACAGAACTCCTTCATAGCGCCCTTGGATAAATTGGTACCATTATCAGTAATGATACTGTGTGGAAAACCAAACCGGAAAATCACCTTCTTGATGAACTGTACCGCTGTTGCTGCATCACACTTGCTGACAGGCTCTGCTTCAACCCACTTGGTAAATTTATCAACTGCCACCAAAAGGTGAGTTTTCTTATCCTTGGATCTTTTAAAAGGTCCAACCATGTCTAGACCCCAAGTTGCAAACGGCCATGTTATTGGGATCATCCTCAATTCCTGAGCCGGCACATGAGCACGCCTTGAAAATTTCTGACATCCATCACACCGTTTAACCAAGTCCTCCGCGTCAGCATGCGCTGTCAACCAGTAGAACCCGTGACGAAACGCCTTTGCAACCAGAGACTTTGAACCGGCGTGGTGCCCACAATCCCCTTCATGGATTTCTCTTAAGATTTCACAGCCTTCCTCAGGAGAAACACAACGTTGAAACGCCCCTGATACACTGCAATGATGTAATTCACCATTGACAATCGTCATAGACTTGGATCGCCGGACTATCTGCCTGGCCAGAATCTCATCCTCTGGCAAATTCCCCCTTGTCATGTACGCAAGATAAGGAACTGTCCAATCCGGAATAACGCGCAGGGCTGCCACCAATTGGGACTCCGGATCAGGAATAGCCAAATCCGCTTCACCTGGGAGCTTGACTGACGGATTGTGCAACACATCCAAAAAGACGTTAGGCGGAACCGGTTTACGCTGAGAGCCCAACCGGCTTAAAGCATCCGCTGCTTCATTCTTCCGACGGTCCACATGATCCACTTGATAACCCTTGAAACAACCTGCAATATTATCCACTTCCCGACGGTATGCAGCCATGAGCGAGTCTTTAGAGTCCCAAGTGCCAGACACCTGTTGAGCCACTAGGTCCGAGTCACCAAAACACTTAACCCGGCTTAAATTCATCTCTTTAACCATCCGCAGACCATGGAGCAAGGCTTCATACTCAGCTGCATTATTAGTACAAGGGAACATTAAGCGGAGAACATAACAGAACTTATCACCTCGTGGGGAAGTTAATACGACTCCAGCCCCCGAGCCTTCCAATTGCCCGGATCCGTCAAAATGAATGGTCCAATATGTGTGATCCGGCTTCTCCTTTGGTGCCTGTGATTCCGTCCAATCATTGATAAAATCAACAAGTGCTTGAGACTTCACTGCCGTCCGAGGCACGTACTTCAGTCCGTGCGGCCCCAGCTCTATAGCCCACTTGGCAATTCGGCCAGTCGCCTCCCGATTCTGTATAATATCACCCAAGGGAGCTGAACTGACCACTGCGATGGGGTGCCCTTGAAAATACTGCTTCAACTTCCGACTGGCCATAAAAACACCATAGACCAGCTTCTGCCAATGCGGATACCTTTGCTTGGATTCA
The DNA here is from genome assembly GCF_018294505.1 of Triticum aestivum. Classification (NCBI taxonomy): domain Eukaryota; kingdom Viridiplantae; phylum Streptophyta; class Magnoliopsida; order Poales; family Poaceae; genus Triticum; species Triticum aestivum. The sequence goes on along the minus strand of NC_057810.1, from coordinate 320,104,878 downwards.
ATCAGCACCTCACTGATATAATAAACCGGCCGCTGAACCGGATATTCCTTGCCTGCCTCTTTGCGCTCCACCACAATAGCCACGCTAACTGCCCGAGCATCAGCCGCTACGTATAATAATAGTGGCTCCTTGTCGACCGGAGCTGCAAGAACAGGCGGATTGGCTAACTGCCGCTTCAGGTCCTCAAATGCCTCGTCAGCAGCTGGACTCCAGACGAAATTGTCTGTCTTCCTCAGCATTTGGTACAAAGGGATAGCCTTCTCCCCGAGGCGGCTGATAAACCGGCTCAGCGCAGCGATTCGGCCCGCCAAACGCTGAACATTGTTGATACACTCCGGTTTAGCTAGAGATGTAATAGCCGTAATCTTCTCCGGATTAGCCTCAATTCCTCTGTTAGACACCAAGAAACCCAGTAACTTGCCTGCTGGAACACCAAAAACACACTTGGCCGGATTAAGCATCATCCTATAAGCTCGCAAGTTGTCAAAGGTCTCCTTCAAATCATCCACCAGTGTCTCCTTCTGCCTTGATTTTACTACAATATCATCCACATATGCGTGCACATTGCGGCCGATCTGCTCATGCAGGCAATTCTGTACACACCGTTGATAGGTGGCTTGGGCACTCTTGAGCCCGAAGGGCATAGATACATAGCAGAAGGCACCAAAGGGAGTGATGAATGCTGTTTTCTCCTGGTCCTTAACCGCCATCTTGATCTGATGATATCCTGAGTATGCATCCAAAAAACTCAAACGCTCACAACCCGCCGTGGCATCAATGATCTGATCAATACGGGGGAGGGCAAAAGGGTCTGCCGGACAGGCTTTGTTAAGATCTGTGTAATCCACACACATACGCCAAGTGTCGTTTTTCTTAAGAACCAGCACCGGATTAGCAAGCCACTCTGGATGGAACACCTCAATAATAAACCCAGCTGCTAAAAGCCTGGCCACTTCCTCTCCAATGGCCTTGCGTCTTTCTTTGCTAAACCGGCGGAGGAACTGTTTCACCGGTTTATACTTAGGATCCACATTAAGAGTGTGCTCAGCGAGTTCCCTCGGTACACCTGGCATGTCAGACGACTTCCATGCAAAAATGTCCCGATTCTCACGGATGAACTCGATGAGCGCGCTTTCCTATTTGGGATCTAGGTTGGTACTGATAGTGAACTGCTTGGACGAATCGCCGGGCACGAAGTCAACAAGCTTGGTCTCAGCTGCCGATTTGAACTTCAGATCTGAATCATGCTCTGTAGTTGGCTTCTTTAAAGGGGTCATATCTGCCGGATCAACATTGTCCTTATAATACTTCAACTCCTCTGTGGCACAGACTGACTCTGCATAAGCCGCATCACCTTCCTCACATTCCAAAGCGACCCTACGGCTCCCATGAACCGTTATGGTCCCCTTGTAACCCGGCATCTTGAGCTGCAAGTAGATATAACAAGGCCGCACCATGAACTTGGCGTAAGCCGGCCGGCCAAACAAGGCGTGATACGGGCTCCAGATCTTCACCACCTCAAATGTTAGTTTTTCCGACCGGGAGTCGTGCTCGTCCCCAAAGGCCACATCTAGGGCTATCTTACCAACAGGATATGCAGATTTGCCTGGCACAACACCATGGAATACCGTATTCGACGGTCTGAGATCCTTGTCTGTTAGTCCCATGCGCCGGAATGTCTCATAGTATAGTATGTTAATACTGCTTCCTCCATCCATGAGTACCTTGGTGAATTTATAACCCCCCACCTGAGGGTCTACCACTAATGCAAGCTGGCCCGGGTTATCAACCCGGGGCGGGTGATCCTCTCTGCTCCACACGATAGGCTGCTCCGACCAGCGCAAGTAACGTGGTAAGGCCGGTTCAACAGAATTCACCGCTCGCTTGTGGAGTTTTCCATCGCGCTTATCCAAACTAGTTGTGAAAACATGATATTGCCCATTGTTCAACTGTTTTGGCTGGCTCTGATAACCCGACTGCTGCTGCTGCTGCTGGCTGTTCTGATTATTCTGGTGATTGTGACCGCCCTGATTGCGACCTGAACCGGAAGCTCCATCGTGATCCGGCCCGTGGAAACCGGATCCTGAACCGCCACCTGATCCGTGATCATACCGGAAAGCATCAGAGTTCTTGAACTCCTGCATGATATAACAATCTTTCCAAAGATGGTTAGCCGGTGCCTCCTTCGTCCCGTGCTTCGGGCAAGGCTGATTCAACAAATAGTTCAAACGGCTTGCGTTAGGATTGGGAGCCCCGTTACGATTTGCCGCTTTACCTCTGCGCCGCTGCCCCCTGTCCTGTGTGTTAGTGTTGGCCACAAAGTCCACGCTGCCATCTGCTTTGCACTTGCCTCCGTTTCCATGACCCGTTAGTTTGTTCTGCTGCTGTTTGGAGTTGCTATTCTTCTTTCCCTTCCCTGCTTCATCATCATTAAGCTCGGGATCCTTGGTACTGTCCGAATCGGCATACTTCACTAAAGCAGCCATGAGGGTTCCCATGTCATTATAGAACCGCTTCATGCGTCCCAATTTCAATTTTAGAGGCTTAAACCGGCAGTTGCCTTCTAGAGTTAAGACCGCAGAGTCGGCATTAATCCTGTCAGATGAGTGCAAAATTTCCGAAACGCGGCGCACCCAATGGGTCGTTGATTCTCCTTCTTCCTGAACACAAGCCGCCAGGTCTACTATGGACTTGGGCTGCTTACATGTATCCTTGAAATTCTGTATAAACCGGGCCCGCAACTGGGCCCATGAGCTGATAGAATTGGGCGGTAGGCTCTTTAACCAAGTACGAGCCGTGCCCTCAAGCATCATGGTGAAATATTTTGCACATGTGGCCTCATCCACGTCCGGCATTTCCATGGCCATCTCATAACTCTCTATCCATGCTTCAGGGGGTAAATCAGCGGTATAATTCGGCACCTTGCGTGGACCCTTGAAATCTTTGGGCAGGCGCACATTACGTAAAGCAGGGACCAAGCAAGGCACTCCCAGAGCGGATGTGATTCCTGGCCCGGCAGAACGAACCGGTGTGAGTTGGCCCGCATTATCCTGTGCTGCTAACTCGGCCTCCCTTTGCGCCCGGGCCCGGTTCACCGCATCCCGAGTATCGACAACACCACCTGCCGGGTCATCACCACGGGCCGCTTCACGGCCTTGCGCATTGCTTGATATGGCCGGTTCATCTATGCGCCTGCTATAGCTCCGGCTCGGACGGGGCGTAGAATGAACCCGATCACGGCTGTATGAGTATGCCTCCTGCTGAATCAGCGCGGTCCGGAGAAGCTTCTTAACCCGGCGTGTCTCTATTGCTTGCGGAGAATCCCCTTCGACTGGGATGGCCTCTAACCGTGCGGCGGCTGCAACAAGGTTGTCCATAGGATTCGAATAATGACCCGGGGGCGTATGGACCGGCGGAGGGACCACAATATTTTGGCGAGGGGGTTCCATCAGGCGAGGTTGGACTGCCGCTCCTGGCCCTGGCGCCTCAATCCGGTTTGTCTCCTGATACCGCGGCGGATTACTGGGTCCAGCTCCTGGAGTGTGAAAGAGATTTCGGGGGTCAAACCCTAACGGCAGGCGTGATCTGTGCTTCCGCTTCAAAACCTCCTGTGATGCATTCTGGTCAAGCATGAGTTTATAGGCCTGTGCGTCCAAAGCGGCCCGCTCTGCAGCCATCCGGTATTTTTCCGCTGCCAGATCCGCTTTGGCTTGTACGATCTACTCTCTCACCTTCGCAATTTCTGCACTATGAGCATCTTGATCTGCCGGATCATCCTCTGTCATAAGCGCGGCTAGTGCGTCAAACAGATCAGACAGAACTTGAACCGGCGGGCGCACAAGGCCTCCTGCCCCTGCTGCCGCTGCTGCTGCGGATCCGGAGAGCATTGCTGCGGCAGTCGAAGAATAATTCGCCGCCTGGGTGCCAGCCATGAATATTCCAACCCGGTTGATCTGGCCTGGGGGGTCCGGAATACTGTCACCATCGGAACAACCCCTCACCTAATCGTCTTGCATCCGGTATAGCGACTCGGTCTCTCCGGTCGAAGACTCGTCGCTGGAATAGACGACGGTCTCGTTACCGTGCTCTGATTTGTCCTCACGCTCTCCTCCGTAGATGACTCCAACGAAGGCACGCTTCATGGCCGGTTTAACCTGGGTAGATCTCGCACACTGAGCCGTCTCGACGGGGTCGGTGTAGACGTCCGGCTCAGGCCCAGGCTCACCGATCTTGCCGATGAAGACGTGTATGCTGCCAAAGGGGACCCGGTACCCATACTCGATCGAATCGGCCTCGGGACCCCATCCTGCATCATCGATGTAGATCCTGCCCCGACGACTCTTGGTCATCTGGCCCACTACATAGCCTTCGAGTCCCTTGAGCTTGCCCTCCAAGATCGTCAAACTATCGTGCGATAGCCCCACGGTGGGCGCCAACTGTCGTGGATTTGTCACGGCAGGTGTCCTAGCAAAAGGACTTAGTCGTGGAGCCATCGCTACGAGTTTACTTGAAGGGGTTAAAGTGGACACAAAGACACGAGGGTTTTATACTAGTTCGGCCCCTTCGATGAAGGTAACAGCCTACGTCTAGTTGTGGTGGAATTGATATGATCTCGATGGCTAGGGAGCAAACAAGCTTTGCCTAGGCTCGAGTTGTTGTTGTCTATCTTGAACCGCCGCCGGGTCGTCCCCTTATATACACGGGTGACGCCCGTCGGTCCATAGAGTCCCAGCCGGTTCATATTCGTATCCCGGTCGGTATCTCTCTATTCCTAACTTACAATACAAGTTATACATCAGGTCGGTTTACAGCTACAGATTCTAGACCAACTATAGGCCTTGGGCCTTCACCTGCTTATACCACTATGAAGTTAACCCGGCCCAAGTAGGCCGGTTTACGCCCAGTGGTAATATCCCCAACAGAACCACTCTTGGTTCAACGGGTTACCTCGTAACCAAAAGGTGATTGATACGTCTCCAACGTATCTATAATTTATGAAGCATTCATGCTATTATATTATCTGTTTTGGATGTTTATGGGCTTTACTAAGCACTTTTATATTACTTTTGGGACTAACCTATTAACCCGAGGCCCAGACCATATTGATGTTTTCTTGCATATTTCAGTGTTTCGAAGAAAAGGAATACCAAATGGAGTCCAAACGGAATGAAACCTTCGGGAAAGTTATTTTTGGAACAGAAGCAATCCAGGGGACTTGGAGTGCACGTAAGGGAATCTTCGAGGTGGCCACGAGGCAGGGAGGTGCGCCCACCTCCCCTGGGTGCGCCCCCACCCTCGTGGGCCCCTCATGGCTCCCCTGACCGACTTCTTTCGCCTATATATCTCCATATACCCTAAAAACATTGGGGAGCACAATAGATCGGGAGTTCCACCACAGCAAGCCTCTGTAGCCACCAAAAACCTCTTGGGAGCCCGTTCCGGCACCGCAAGCCTCTGTAGCCATCTTCGTCATCCCGGCACTCTCCATGACGAGGAGGGAGTAGTTCACCCTCGGGGTTGAGGGTATATTCCAGTAGCTATGTGTTTGATCTCTCTCTCTCTCTCATGTTCTTGACTTCGCACGATCTTGATTTATCGCGAGCTTTGCTACTATAGTTGGACCTTATGATGTTTCTCCCCCTCTACTCTCTTGTAATGGATTGAGTTTTCCCTTTGAAGTTATCTTTTCGGATTGAGTCTTTATTGATTTGAGAACACTTGATGTATGTCTTGCCGTGCTTATCTGTGGTGACAATGGGATATTCACGTGATCTACTTGATGTATGTTTTGGTGATCAACTTGCGGGTTCACCTTGTGAACTTTTGCATTGGGGTTGGCACACATTTTTGTCTTGACTCTCCGGTAGAAACTTTGGGGCACTCTTTGAAGTACTTTGTGTTGGTTGAATAGATGGATCTAAGATTGTCTGATGCATATCGTATAATCATGCCCACGGATACTTGAGGTGACATTGGAGTATCTAGGTGACATTAGGGTTTTGGTTGATTTGTGTCTTAAGGTGTTATTCTAGTACGAACTCTATGATAGATCGAACGGAAAGAATAGCTTTGTGTTATTTTACTACGGACTCTTGAATAGATGGATCAGAAAAGATAACTTTGAGGTGGTTTCACACCCTACCATAATCTCTTCGTTTGTTCTCTGCTATTAGTGACTTTGGAGTGGCTCTTTGTTGCATGTTGAGGGATAGTTATATAATCCAATTATGTTATTATTGTTGAGAGAACTTGCACTAGTGAAAGTATGAACCTTAGGCCTTGTTTCCTAGCATTGCAATACTGTTTGTGCTCACTTTTATCATTAGTTACCTTGCTGTTTTTATAATTTCAGATTACAAAAACCTTTATCCACCATCCATATTGCACTTGTATCACCATCTCTTCGCCGAACTAGTGCACCTATACAATTTGCCAATGTATTGGGTGTGTTGGGGACACAAGAGAATCTTTGTTATTTGGTTGCAGGATTGTTTGAGAGAGACCATCTTCATCCTACGCCTCCCACGGATTGATAAACCTTAGGTCATCCACTTGAGGGAAATTTGCTACTGTCCTACAAACCTCTGCACTTGGAGGCCCAACAACGTCTACTAGAAGAAGGTTGTGTAGTAGACATCAACCTCTTTTCTGCCGCCATTGCCGGGGAGGTGAGTGCTTGAAGGTATATCTTTAGATCTTGCAATCAAATCTTTTTGTTTCTTGTTTTATCACTAGTTTAGTCTATAAAAGAAAACTACAAAAAAAAGGAGTTGAGTTTGTCTCATACACTTCATCTTTTTAATATCTTTCGTGAGTATGATGAAAAGGAAAATTGTGCTCAAGTGCTAGAAGAGGAAGTCTATAAAATGTTTGGTATTAAATCTTTGAATGATGAGCATGATTGCAATGTTGTTAGTATGAAGTCTTTTAATATCCATAGTACTAATGATGATTGCACTAGTTATGATGAAAATCTCTCCTATAAGTATGTCGATTTTTGTGGAGTGCATTGGGTTTGCAAGTACACACCAAATAGGGAAGATAGATATTGCAAGAGGCATAATCTTTTTGAAACTAAATTGTTGCAAGAAAGGCTAGATAAGAATGCTGAAAATTTACATTTCTTTTGCCGTACTTGTGAACTTTGCAATGAACATGGTCATTTACATCTTCGATGCAAATTGTTTCATGATCGAATCGTGTCCAAGAATTGTGATGATTTGATTTCCCTTGCATATCATAATGAACTTAATTTGTTTTTGGGTTATGAAGAAATGAAACATTTAACTAAGCATCTTCCAGAATTTGCCCGTAAGAAACTCCTTGATTTTCATCTAAAGGAAATTTATATGTATTGTGCGGTGAATTGCATTGAAAATCCTTATATTGCCAATTACATATAGAAAAGAAAGCAAATAGAAGATGAAGAGAATACTAATGAAAGGGAAGAGACTTCCCAATATCCTCCTATTATTTCTTATGATGAATCAGGGAACAAGGAGGAGCTTTCTATTCAACCAATCTCATTAATAAGGCGCTCAAAAAGGAGGGTTAAACCCACACATGATGTGAAAAACAAAAATAAAAGACAGAGAAGCAAAGGTAAAAAGGTATCCCTACCAAATGATGTTGCTCCTACTACTCATTGTGATGATGATAATTGCTATACTATTGGTGCTATCCATACTATTAATGATGAGAGTGATTATGCTTATGATATGAAAAGGCCCAAGCTTGGGGATGATATGTTTGATGAGAATGACATATTTGGGAATATATTTGCTGCAATTAATGTTTGTCCCAAGCTTGGGGATGCTATGTTTAATGAAGATGATATTTTTAGCCTCCCAAGTTTTGATATGCAAAGTTGTTATGATGATAGCATGCCTCTTACCTATGATGATTATATTGATGAAAGTGGGTTTGGAAGAGTGTCAACTTTAGGAAGTAGTGATCCCACTATTTTGGAGGATGTTGAATTTTGTTGTGATGTATATGAAAGTGGATTTGGAGAGGTCATGACTTTATTTAGTGATGAATCCACTATTTTGGAAGAGGTTTCAATCGATTATGACGAGAACAAAGTTGCTACTTATGATGAAACTTATGCCATAAAAAGTAGTGATGATTATATTTATAAAACTTGTCATGATTATGATTACCCTTTTCTGAACATTACTCTTTTAATATGGAAATAATTTATAGTATTTGAGTCTCTTATGATACTCCCACTATCCCGAATGAGAAGAATGTTGCTTATGTGGAGAGTAGTAAAATTTCTACGCAAGTAGATCATGAAAAGAATGCTTTATGTGCTGGGTATATTGTTGAATTCATTCATAATGATACTGAAAATTATTATGAGCGAGGAACATATGCTTGTAGGAATTGCAATAATATCAAGTTTCCTCTCTATGTGTTGAAAATCTTGAAGCTATGCTTGTTTTGCCTTCCTATGCTAGTTGATTATTGTTCCCATAAGTAGTTTGCTCACAAAATCCCTATGCATAGGAAGTGGGTTAGACTTAAATGTGCTAGTCATATTATTCATGATGCTCCCTTTATGTTTCAATTCTTATCTTTTATGTGAGCATCATTGTCATCATCGTGCCTAGCTAGAAAGGCATTAAAGAAAAGCGCTTGTTGGGTGATAACCCAATATTTCCCTTTACTGCTTTTGTGTGTCCACATGATTATGCTACTTTAGTAATCGTGTTTTATAGCTTTTGTTTCAATAAAGTGCCAAGTAAGACCTTTAGGATAGCTTACGGTGATAGTTGTGTTGATCCTGCTGAAAATCAGAAACTTTTATACTCAGTAAATTAGTTTTGATAAATTAGTTTTGATAATTCACAGAAACGTGCTTTTGATCTGATTCTTATTGCTATGGATTTGTACACAAATTGCGCAGGATTTCCTAATTTGGTAGGATTTTTGGAGTTCCATAAGTATACGTTTGGTAAAGATTACTACAGACTGTTCTGTTTTTGACATATTCTGTTTTTCATGTGTTGTTTGCTTATTTTGATGAATCTATGAGTAGTATCAGAGGGTATGAACCATAGAGAAGTTGGAATAAAGTAGATATTACACCAATATGAATTTAGGATGAGTTCATTACAGTACCTAAGTGGTGGTTTTATTTTCTTATACTAACGGAGCTTACGAGTTTTCTGTTGAGTTTTGTGTTGTGAAGTTTTCAAGTTTTGGGTAAAGATTCGATGGACTATGGAATAAGGAGTGGGAAGAGCCTAAGCTAGGGGATGCCCATGGAACCCCAAGATATTCAAGGATAACCCAAAGCCTAAGCTTTGGGATGCCCCGGAAGGCATCCCCTCTTTCATCTTCGTCTATCGGTAACTTTACTTGGAGCTATATTTTTATTCACCACATGATATGTGTTTTGCTTGGAGTGTCATGTTGTTTTATTTTGTTATGCTTGTTGTTTGAATAAAATACCAAGATCTGAAATTCTTAAATGAGAGAGAGTCTTCACATAGTTACATAATTATTTAACTACTCATTGATCTTCACTTATATCTCTTTGGAGTAGTTTGTCATTTACTCGTGTGCTTCACTTATATCCTATGAGTAAATGGTTGAATGTCATAAATCTGAAATTATATATGTTTCATATGCTTACCCGTTGGGAGTAATGACTTCACATCTAAGAAGTAGAGGTAGTAAATTTATTGAAGGTTAGCAAGCATTGTATTGGTCACTTGAACAATTCATGAAAGAATATTGAAGGAAGAGAAATTTCACATATAAATATACTATCTTAGACATCTTCTATGATTGTGAGCCCCATTAGTTATTTTCAAACCCGAGCAAATTAGTTGAAGTTGGACAAGGAAGACAACGTAATGAGTTATGCTTGGGTGTATTTGTATAGAAGTTATATTGTTATAGATCCTCCAACATGTGGTGCTTGCCTTTTAGAATCCTTTGCTAGCCAAAATATCTGTACTAAGTGGGAATACTGCTTGTGTATCCAAATCCCTTCAACCAAGTTTCTTCCATAAGTGTCCACCATACCTACCTATATGCGGTATTTACCTGCCATTCCAAGTAAATTTGCATGTGCCAAACTCTAAACCTTCAAATAATAATCTGTTTTGTATGCCCGAATCGCTCATGTAGCGACTAGGGGCTGTCAGTATCTTCCATGCTAGGTGGGTTATTCTCACGATGAGCTCCGCTCATCATTCACGAGAAAAATGGCTGGTAACCGGGATGCCCAGTCCCATGATCAAAAGATCAAAATCAAATAAAAAATAATTGCAAACAAAACTCCCCCAGGATTGATGTTAGTTGGAGGCACCCGTTGTTTTGAGCAAGCCATGGATTGATGATTGTTGGTGGAGGGGGAGTAAAAACTTTACCATTCTATTTCGGAACCACCTATAATGTATGTAGATATTGGGAACTCTTGGTTGTTATGTCGACAATGAGATCATAACCCTCAAAATTATTTATCTCTATTTCAAAATCGAGCTCTGGCACCTCTACAAATCCCTGCTTCCCTCTGCGAAGGGCCTATCTTTTACTTTTATGCAAGAGTCAGTAGTATTCCTTCTCATTCCTACCTACTCTTTAGTTGGCAAGCATTGCGTGTTGGGGAAAGATCTAAGCATATATGGCTATGCAAATATATTTGATCATGAATTACTATTGTTGACAATTATCTATATGATAAGTGAGTTGGGAGGCGAAACACTAAACCCCTATCTTTCTTTGTGTTCGATGGATGCTATTTGTTCTAAGAATATGCTTTGAGTGGTTGCAGTCATGGAAGACTATATGATAGTTGAGCATGTGGAGTTTGCTAAATTAAAGCTCTGACATAGACCCTTCTTGAAAATAAGATGAATTGTAATTGTTTGATTACTCAGAATGAAGTTTGCTAGTTTTCAAGGAAGTTTATGGTCTATGCTTTAAAATGTGAATAGCTTGTTACTTGATCTTGAGAAGTTTTATGAGATGAACTACTGTTATGACATATAGTCATGCTAGAAAAGGTGATTGAAATTATCATTGATCAAACTTGTGCACCTGCTAGCATTCATACTTCATAAATTCTTTCTTTTATCATTTACCTACTCGAGGACGAGCAAGAATTAAGCTTGGGGATGCTGATACGTCTCCAACGTATCTATAATTTATGAAGCATTCATGCTATTATATTATCTGTTTTGGATGTTTATGGGCTTTACTAAGCACTTTTATATTATTTTTGGGACTAACCTATTAACCGGAGGCCCATCCCATATTGTTGTTTTCTTGCCTATTTTAGTGTTTTGAAGAAAAGGAATATCAAACGGAGTGCAAACGAAATGAAACCTTTGGGAAAGTTATTTTTGGAACTGAAGCAATCCAGGGGACTTGGAGTACACGTAAGGGGAGCTTTGAGGTGGCCACGAGGCAGGGAGGCGCGCCCACCTCCCCTGGGCGCCCCCACCCTCATGGGCCCCTCATGGCTCCCCTGACCGACTTCTTTCGCCTATATATCTCCATATACCCTAAAAACATTGGGGAGCACAATAGATCGGGAGTTCCGCTGCTGCAAGCCTCTGTAGCCACCAAAAACCTCTCGGGAGCCCATTCCGGCACCCTGCCGGAGGGGGGATCCCTCACCGGTGGCCATCTTCATCATCCCGGTGCTCTCCATGACGAGGAGGGAGTAGTTCACCCTTGGGGCTGAGGGTATGTACCAATAGCTATGTGTTTGATCTCTCTCTCTCTCGTGTTCTTGACTTCGCACGATCCTGATGTATCAGGAGCTTTGCTACTATAGTTGGATCTTATGATGTTTCTCCCCCTCTACTCTCTTGTAATGGATTGAGTTTTCCCTTTGAAGTTATCTTGTCGGATTGAGTCTTTTAAGGATTTGAGAACACTTGATGTATGTCTTGCCGTGCTTATCTGTGGTGACAATGGGATATTCACGTGATCTACTTGATGTATGTTTTGGTGATCAACTTGCGGGTTCACCTTGTGAACTTATGCATAGGGGTTGGCACACGTTTTCGTCTTGACTCTCCGGTAGAAACTTTGGGGCACTCTTTGAAGTACTTTGTGTTGGTTGAATAGATGAATTTGAGATTGTGTGATGCATATCGTATAATCATGCCCACGGATACTTGAGGTGACATTGGAGTATCTAGGTGACATTAGGGTTTTGGTTGATTTGTGTCTTAAGGTGTTATTCTAGTACGAACTCTATGATAGATCGAACGGAAAGAATAGCTTTGTGTTATTTTACTATGGACTCTTGAATAGATCAATCAGAAAGGATAACTATAAGGTGGTTTCATACCCTACCATAATCTCTTCATTTGTTCTCTGCTGTTAATAACTTTGGAGTGACTCTGTTGCATTTTGAGAGATAGTTATATGATGCAGTTATGTTATTATTGTTGAGAGAACTTGCACTAGTGAAAGTATGAACCTTAGGCCTTGTTTCCTAGTATTGCAATACCGTTTGTGCTCACTTTTATCATTAGTTACCTTGCTGTTTTTATAATTTCAGATTACAAAAACCTTTATCTACCATCCATATTGCACTTGTATCACCATCTCTTCGCCGAACTAGTCCACCTATACAATTTGCCATTGTATTGGGTGTGTTGGGGACACAAGAAACTCTCTGTTATTTGGTTGTAGGGTTGTTTGAGAGAGACCATCTTCATCCTACGCCTCCCACGGATTGATAAACCTTATGTCATCCACTTGAGGGAAATTTGCTACTGTCCTACAAACCTCTGCAGTTGGAGGCCCAACAACGTCTACAAGAAGAAGGTTGTGTAGTAGAGATCAGTGATCATTCACGGATCACAAACGGAACCACTCTGGGCTCAAGGGGTTACCTCGTAACCAAACGGTGATCATTCACGGATCACATAACCAACTTATCTCATCATCAAACCGGGGTTGTTATTAAGCACATCATTATTATTACTGTTGATCCATAGTGTGACCGACTATGAACTGGGCCCATATTCGTGGGCGCGGCTATCGATAGATTTAACACACACTCTGCAGAGGTTAGCACACTGTACCCGCACCACGGTACCCATGGCCTCTCGCTCCCATTCGGGTGGACCAACGGCATCCCGACAAAACCGATCTACTGCCATGACACTCTCCCGGCCACTCCGACCAACTCCCCTCTGGGCTAAGTCATGGGTGGCCCCGTGCCTACCAAAGACACCAATGGACACCGTCGTGGCAAAACATAAACGGTCCCAAACAGGGACAAGGTACCATAACAACAACAATGGGCACACAAGGCTTATGTCCGCCTACCTAATCAGGGTAGCACGCGCCCATAACCTTCCCTCGTTGGAGGCACTGGCGAGAGACATGGCAATAGACCCAGTTTGGACCTTCCCATTAGGCAAGCATGGTTGCACCAGTTAGCTCAATTGGGTGGCACCATGACTCAGCCAACAGTTGTTCAAGTTCAATTAAGTCCGGTTAAACTTGAATGCAATAAGTTGAGTCATATGAAAATAACATGATGCAACTACAATGCATGAGCATGATATCAACATAAACATGGCTATGCAACATTACTTCTTAACATAGCAACAAAAATCATATATCTGACTGAGCATGGCATACTGACTAGCATGAACATCACAAGTACACTACTTAGAAACATTGCAGGACTACTAGCATCAGCAATAAATATCATGCAAGAACATATCACCAATGCTACCATGCAAGCATTTAACCAACTAGATGCAATGGAACATACATAACAACGGCACTCGGGACAGACGATAGTCATGCACCAAAGGCCATCACCAACATCAACATGTACTACTAGCAAGCATGAACATATGAAAGGAAATACTAGCAGGTAGTACAAGACAACATAGCACTAAAATGAACATGCAACTCTAAGCATCACCGGAACAACGATAACCATATTTTCAACAAGCAAACATTTAATAAAGATTCAAGTTGAAAACCACGGCTACTGCATGACTATCATGCAAGTGCGTATTGTGGCTTGCCTGGGAATGAAGAAGGCACCAGGGAGAAGTGCGTTGAAGCCGCGGAAAGATTTGCTGGAAAAAGTTCTCTCCCATAGGGGGATGATTAAGCGTAAGGGCATAATGGTCATTCTCAGAATGTCAAAACATGGTGAAAATGATATCAACAAAAAGGTCTCGACGAAACAAAGATGTGGGCTTTGGATTCACCTCAAACAGAGTTACGGTCACGGAGTTAAGAGGTGTAGAAGATCAGGGACTAATCTATAATAAAAACTACTACAAACAAGTCCCTTGGAAGAAAACTGAAAGCGCCTTCGGGCCAAATATGTTTCCCGCACGAGAAAGCATATTTTGAGCTGCAGAAGAGAGAAACACGCTTTCTGACTTAGAAAACGTATTTGAACAAAAAGAGGAAGGAAAGCGCTTTCCAAATAGGAAAACATATTTCCGGAAAATACATTGTCACTTACGTGACGTGGCAAGGCGAGGTCAACGCGCAGAGGATGACAAGTGGGGTCGGGGAAGGAAGCGGGGCCCGCCTGGCTCATGATTGTCTCTTCCTCACCCTGCCCCCGATCAAAATAGAGAAGGGGAGCAGGGGAGCGGCGACCGGCGACGGCTCCCAGCGGCTCCGGCCACCTCCGGTAGGGGCGAAGCCACCGGTGGGCACGGGAGGAGGTGCTGCTCCCGCCTGGAGCAGTAGCAGACGCCGGGGAGGAGCGTGGCTGTGGCACCACGCGGAGGCAGAGGGCGATGGAGGTGACCAACTAAGAAAGACGCGGCCTCGAGGGCTCCGGCGACGAGGGGATGGGCAGGGGAGACTCGCCGGAGTCAGGGGCTTCTGGTGGTGGTGGCTATGAGGAGAGGGAGGGCTCGGTTAGGCCGAATTTAGGTGGAGCACCGCGGTGGCCATGGCGGCGATGGGCAGCGAGGAGAACTCCTGGATCTCGGGGAAGAGGCTGGACGGTGCCCTGGGAATGAGGTGAGGCTGGTGGAGTGTTGGGCGACCTCAGAGGTGGCCTTATATAGGCAGGGAGGAGGGGTTGAGCTGGCATCGCCATGGACGCGTGTCCGGTGCCGCGGACACGTGCGCTCGAGCATGAACTCGGGGGAAGGCGACGGGTAGACACACGGAAGAGCTCACGGGGGAGAGGCGGTCAAGGGAGTGCAGGGAGGAAGAAGACGGCGAGCTCTGAGCCAAACCGCCACTATTCGCCCGTGGGCGCGCGACGGCTTGCATCGGTGAGGACGGACGAAGGGGGGGAGAGGGGTCTAGAGAGGTGGCGACGACGAGGGCTAGCTGCTAGACATGCTCATGAGCGCGAAGACGATGAGAGGGGGAGGGGCCGGAGCTAGAAACCATTCAACTCGCGTCCATGGCATGCCAGAGAGGTGGTCACCACGTGAGCTGGCAAGGAGAAAGCGCCAAAGGCTGGAACGTGTTGTCTAGTGGTAAGTCCTTCTAGGGGAGGTTTCAACTGCGGTGGTAGATTGATGAAAAATGCTCTGCTTAAATGGTAATCAACGTCTGAAGTTTACTACTGTAAACTTGAACGTGCACTGGTGATCAACAGGAACTTGTTTGGCACCAACGAGTTTGTCTAGGGTGATTAGCTTAGGAAGGACTATAGTCCTGGAGAGTTTAAGGAGAAATGGACCAAAGCTTAATACACTTGCTTTGCAACTGACCAAAATGCTCCAGAAACTTGAGCATGATGATGCACTCACATGGAGTATCAACTTGAGCTCAAATTGGGCAAGGCAGAGTTATTTGGTCCTATGAAGATGCTCAAAAAGTCTCATACCAATTGGCCAAGCCAAAATGGTACTTGCTTCACAAACATCTCCTCTAGACAGAAACTTGCAAAAATTCTAGAGGAATAATTGCTTGATGAAATGTGCCCAAAATGTGTGGTGATAGATTATATGGATAATAGAATGCCTAGAAACATTTGCAGCCATAATGGAGCAAGATAAAATATACTTGCTTCACAGACTGAAATTTTGGACATAATCAAAGAATCGAAAATGAGCTCACATGGAGGCATGACATGAGCTCAACATGGGGTGGAGGGCTATGATATGATGATATGAATAATCATGCAAAATGGCAGCGCATTTGGATATGTCTAGCTTGTACCTCCTTCACAAAGCTTCTTTATGGACAGAAACTTTGAAAAATCATAATTAAATAAATACTAGGCAACTGAGGTTGCATTTTGTCATGTGGCAATGATTTGGACCAAAAAAGATGTCCAAGGAGTTTGAGGTCAATTGGGCAAAGGAAAATAGCACTTACATCACAATGTGCCATTTAGGGCAAAATAGGAAATGAATTATTTGAGGATTATTCTTGATCATGCCAATGAAAAGTTTTGCCATATTTGATCAAGGCATGACCCAAACAATTTATGAGAATTATTTTGGAATTTTAGGAGTGAGGGAAACATAGGTTGCTTCACAACCTAGTGCAAATTCAGTTATTCCTTTAATAGAGAAGGAATTTTCCCAATAAAAAGAATATTGGGATTGGTCCAAGGTGGAAATGGAAAGGTCTAGGGTTGGATAGGGGATGACAAGCCACCATGGGAGCAAAGAAGAGTTCATCTTCTTCAGTTTCCAGACCATAAAGCCACAGGAAAAGAAAACTCAGGCAAAAACCTCAGAAAAAACAAAAGAATAAGAAACGGCCAAAAATCAGGTTGTTACACTTTACACAGGTTTTGGCATACATAGTGGACGCCTTAGTGCTATTAGTTCTATGTTACTAAATTTGTGCATGTACACACCTAGTAGTATCAATTTGCTGTCATGCAAACACTGTCGGTATGCTGTTGCAGTTAAATTTACCTTCCTCTTAAAATGTTCAATTTGTTATTTATAGTACATGAGTAAGAACTTATAGCGTTGTTGTAGTTAATTATAGCTTCTGATGTTTTAGAATTTGGTTGTTGTGTCAGTAGCAATTAATTCATTTGCACATTGATCTTTTTGAGAAGATATGTCATAATTAACATGTTTCTTTAGTTTTTCAAAATAAGTATTGGTGATTTTCTATGTTGCTATAAACCCCTTTTCCCTAAAAGTTTTACTGATCTAGTTTTAAATATTATAGGATGAATGGAAGTGTTCTTACTTGGAGTGGATTGATCAAGAGTGGCCATTGTCTTTGAACATGTGCCTAGCAAAGCTCTAGAGCATGTATCAGGAAGAGAACAGAGGTAGGCTTAGAGAAAGTGTTGTCAACGCTGAAGAATATTTGAAGATGCGGGATAAAAAGAGGAAGGTGGAGAATGAGCTCAGATTTTTTAAATCATACTTTGCTAAGATGGTGTTGGCGAAGGAGGAGGCACTTTCCCAGTTGGCCAGTGCAAAACTGGTTCTTACTAAACTGAAAGCAGATGTGGATAAGGCGAGCCTGGATGATCTCGATTAGGGAAATGAATACATTGTTCTAATATTGTTCTTATTAAGTTGAACTATCTATATGTTGTATTGTGCTGTTTTCTGGTAGCTATCGTATTGTGATGTTAAAATATATCTATGTGCCTGATATGAAATTGGCAAAGAGCTGTTCGATATGAAATGTGAATTTGCGTAATACTGGAATTATTAATTGTAAACTAATAAACCTGTGAAATGGGTCATGGAACTTTGCAAACGGTTCTAGAAGTAAAAGCACTTGTGATGGATAGTCCAATGCCACACAGTTTTCTTCATCAAATCGTGTGTGATGTAGTTGATAAAAGCAAACGGTTAACCAAGGCAGAGTGTGTGTGATAGTTACACGTATCACACACGAGCCTATACATAAACCTGTGTGTGATGTACATACGAACGAAAACATTTTCCCTGGGTTGACTGTGTGGGATGTACATACGAACAGAAATGTTTTCCCTGGATTGACTGTGTGGGAAGTACATACGAACGGAAACATTTTCCTTGGCTTCACTATGTGGGATGTACATGAGAACGAAAATGTTCTCCTTGGATTAACTATTTGTGATATACATACGAATGAAAATGTTTTTCTAGGATTCACCTTGTGGAATGTACATACGAACGGAAACAATTGGATTTCGATGCCTCGCCCAATCTCACACGAGCTCATTTTGCCCCAGCTTGTGTGCCAGGAGGGCCTATCCCTGACGATTTGTGGGTCGTGTGGGAAAGACCCCCCTATCACCCACACTCACTTGGCGATGGTTCCAAATGTCGTCGCGGAAAGGGGTTAAAAACAGTTTGTATAGCACCGACGCGTACCAGTGACAGCTTGCCTATAAGCCTTTAGAGGCCGCCTCTGTACATTGCATGGAGTTGCCTCTAGCAAAAAAAATCCTTGGGATTGCCTTTAAGCTAAGTGGATACCTCCAAGATTTTGTTTCAATTGAAATACATTCATCTGTCCCTACATTTCATCCACTTTATTGAGTCTCCCAACTAAAAACTGAATCACATATCAACTTGATTATTGTTTTTGTGGGACCGTTGTAGAGGCTGCACTCAAATGCCATACATTGCATCATTTTTTCACTAAGCTTAGAAGCAGCAATGTGGACCCCAACTTATGGGCAATGTTGCCTCCAACCCTATGGATGCCCTACGAGAAAGTACTACCTACGTCCTAGTTTACTTGTCCCCTTGATGTTTTGTAGTATCAAATTTGACCATAGATTTAACTAACAAAATGTTAATGCATGTCACTAAAAATTATATCGTTGGATTCATATTTGAACATAATTTCCAACAGTATAATTTCTTGTGACATGCATTGACATTTTCTTACATAAATCTATGATCAAAATTTTACACTAAACACGAAAGGGGGCTATTGTCGAGGGAAACTGCGGCCACCTATGGGACCAGGACGGCCCCTTGCTGGTTCGACAGTGGGGAGTCGCGTTGCACAAAGAGCAGACTATCGGAAGGCAGCACGACATGGATCAAACAGGCAGTTTTACCTAGGTTCGGGCCGCTGCGAGGCGTAAAACCCTACTCCTGCTTTGGTGGATTGATTGGGAAAAGGTGGTGGTGGTGCGTAGTACACTTGCCCGGCAGGGTCGCTTCGGGGCAGTGGCGACTATGCGCGTACGGGGGTGTGTGTGATCTAAGTTTACAACCTCTCTAATCATTGCCATGGATCTCCTTTTATAGTCCAAGGGGTCACTACAGTGGCAAAATGGTCATTAGACACTGATATGATAGCAAACAGTGCTATCATACCTAACTCTACAGGCTGACAGCATTCATTTAATGCGCTGCTTAGTGTCACGTCATTGGTCGCCTGGCAAGGTTGCTGGGCTAATTCTCTAGCGGCATGCCTGCTCGCTTGACACGTCTCTGGATGGGTGTCATTTGTGGGTTCACTTGGTAGAAAGTGGCCGTCATGTGGCGAATGGTTGCCACTTATTCATCCTACGTCTTGACACCGCATTGATCCATGACGTGGGTCGTGGTGGAGCAGTTGGTGGGGTGGTCTAGGTCTCCGTGAGTCCTGGCAGGCCCTGCCGGGACGCCTTGGTCCTCTTCTTCTGGGCGTGGCCTCGCTCCTTGCCGGGCTCGCCAACCCTGCAATGGAGGCCTCTTCCTTAGTAATATTTGGCTCCTCTGCCTCAGTCTTGGTTCCTTCTAATCTGTTAGCTGGTTCTTCGAGTCTCTTGGTCTCTTGTTCTAGTGCTCCGCTCTTGATCTTGTGCCTGTGCACAGCCGGTCAACAGGCCCTGGGTTTGTTACACCGACAGAAGCCCCCGGGCCTGCCCCGAACCCGCTGCCGAGTGTCGTCGGGGTAAGGCCTAACAAGTGCACAGGCAGCGCTTTTGAAGAAGCTGGTCTCTTGAGATCTTCTTCGCTTCTTCATTAGTCTTGATTTCGGGCCAGTTTCCGGTTTTCCTTCGCGTCGAGCAAAGCCAATGGTGGTGGGACCGCTCCAGTAATGGCCCATGAATGAGTTTAATGCACGGGATGGAAACTGTCAATTTACTCTTCCCACCGCGCCCTTATCCTTAGCCACATATGCCGCATGCATCGCGCGGGGTAGGTAACGGAGGCGCGTGGCGCGGGAGAGCATGATGGCGAGGGCCCGGCTTCTTTGAACTAGTGAAGAAGGGCGACGGTCGCTCGCCGTGGATCTAGCCCCCAGCCCCCCTCGTCTGCCTATAAAAGGGAGAGCGGGGGTGGAAAGGAGGCATCCAGTAGAATCCACTTCTTCTTCTGTCTTATTCCACCTTGAGTATGCTGGAAAGGGGAGCCTGGGGCTTGCCTCCAGGCTTTAGCTTCGAGTCGAAAATGCTGAGTAAAGATGCTAGAGCTTGGGGAGTGAGCTTGGTCCAAGCCCAAGGGAAGGGTCCAAGGATCATTGGAAATCCCAGTACGGCCCCTCTCCTTAGAGCTATAGTTGATGTCGACGAGGGGTGCACCTTCCTGCCTGCCAAGGAGGGGAGTGGTGCGCTTCTCCCCCGTTGGCTGCCTTGGTGACTTGTCACATCTTTGGTGGGGGCGCCGGATAGCGGTCTTGGCACTCCCCAAGCGTGTCGGTGATGGAGAAAAACGAGGGAAGGCGGAGGTGGGGAGCCAGGTCGGAGTACGATGGTGTGGATGCCTTCACCTCCGACAAGCGACCTGCCGCCTCGTCTTTCGTCCTTCCCATCCCTCCCCGGCACCATCTTCACCAGCCTCTTTGGGCTATAGCCGGGGAGGGGGATCTCCTTGATGCCTCCTCTTTTCTTCCAGTGATCTCCTCAGCGCCTCCTCTTTTCTTCGGGTCATCTCCCGACCGAGCCCCCGAGGATGGCTTCGCCAGGGCTCGAGTCAGGTCTTCTCGCTGGTGGGGGTGGCCAGGGGTGCTCCGCCCCGTTCCTACGCTTCTCCTCCATACCTTCGCCAGCCCCGGTCTCATTCGGCTGCTCCCAAACGGGCTCCTGCCGGGTGCTTTTCTCGTCTTTTCCTCCTTCCACCGTAGTGCCTGGGGGAGGAAAAACACAAAGAGGAGATCAGGGGGCACTTATCTTTTTTCAATCTTAAATCTGTAGGCACTTCCCAAATTTTAATTCAAATAATGTAATTCCTCAAGTCCATGTTTGTGTTCTGTAATGCTTGTACTTGTATCAACATTTTAATGAAAAAGATAAATCTTGCAAAGAACTTGCACATGTATACGTCCATGCAGAGGTGAGACGCCTCATTAGTGTAAATAAATGAGTTTGCCCCGGCAGGGTATCCTGTCGGCCTTCTTTATGTCTGCCGGGTTACAGACAGAAGGACCAGCCTCCTGCCAATTTCCTTTTACCAAAGGCAACTACAACCACCCTGACCGATGCAGCGTTCAGTCCAGGAATGGGAGCACCAAAGTCTAAAAGGAGTGGCGAGATTTTCTAATGCACAAGTTATAGCTTACAGAACACGAATGGACAAGAGGTAGAACTCATCCGTTTGGCTTGCTGGGATCGCTGTGCCGGGTAATCTTCTCATCCTTTTGTCGAAGCCAAGTCCATGATGAGAACCTATAAGTTCATGCAGATGAGAATGAATGCAGGATGCCATCCTATCTATATGCATATGTATATGCTCATGAAATGCTCGTGCAGTAATCAGAAATGCTCATGCATGCATACAATCTAGGTCGGGGCCCCTCTACATCGCTTCTTTATTCTTGCACAGGGTCATCGCCCCGGCTTTGTACAAGGGGTTACATGCAACTGAGGCAAGGACTGTACAAAAGGGTGGCTGTCGGGCAGGGCCCAACAGCCTCGCGCCTTATGGGTAGAACTTATGGAGATGCTCAATATTCAATAAGTTTTGAAACAGAGTGCCATCTCCGGTCTCCAGACGGACCGCGCCAGGTCTGGTAACTTGTACTACCCGGTAAGGTCCTTCCCACTTAGGTGACAGCTTGTGTGTACCCTTGGCAGACTGAACGCGCCTAAGGACAAGGTCACCTTCCTGAAAACTCCGGGCGTGAACCCTGCGGCTATGATAGCGATGAAGGAAATATGCCCTAGAGGCAATAATAAAGTTAATATTTATTTCCTCATTTCATGATAAATGTTTATTATTCATGCTAGAATTGTATTAACTGGAAACATAATACATGTGTGAATACATAGACAAACATAGTGTCACTAGTATGCCTCTACTTGACTAGCTCGTTAATCAAAGATGGTTAAGTTTCCCAAACCATAGACATGAGTTGTCATTTGATTAACGGGATCACATCATTAGGAGAATGATGTGATTGACTTGACCCATTCCGTTAGCTTAGCACTTGATCCTTTAGTATGTTGCTATTGCTTTCTTCATGACTTATACATGTTCCTACAACTATGAGATTATGCAACTCCCGTTTACTGGAGGAACACTTTGTGTGCTACCAAACGTCACAATGTAACTGGGTGATTATAAAGGAGCTCTATAGGTGTCTCCGGAGGTACATGTTGAGTTGGCGTATTTCGAGATTAGGATCTGTCACTCCGATTGTCAGAGAGGTATCTCTGGGCCCTCTCGGTAATGCACATCACTCTAAGCCTTGCAAGCAATGTAGCTAATGAGTTAGTTATGGAATGATGCATTACATAACGAGTAAAGAGACTTGCCGGTAACGAGATTGAACTAGGTATTAAGATACCGACGATCGAATCTCGGGCAAGTAACATACCGATGATAAAGGGAACAACGTACGTTGTTATGCGGTTTGACCGATAAAGATCTTCGTAGAATATGTAGGAGCCAATATGAGCATCCAGGTTCCGCTATTGGTTATTGACCGGAGACATGTCTCGGTCATGCCTACATAGTTCTCGAACCCATAGGGTCCGCACGGTTAAAGTTAGATGACGGCTATATTATGAGTTTATATGTTTTGATGTACCGAAGGTAGTTCGGAGTCCCAGATATGATGACAGACATGAGGAAGAGTCTCGAAATGGTCGAGACATGAAGATTGATATATTGGACGACTATATTCGGATACCGGAATGGTTCCGGGGGTTATCGGATGTATACCGGAGTACTGGGGGGGGGGGGTTACCGAAACCTCCCGGGGGTTAATGGGCCTCGTGGGCCCAAAGTGGAGCAGAGGACGGGCGTACAGGGCAGGCTGCGCGCCCCCTCCCCCTCTAGTCCGAATAGGACAAGGAGGGGGTGGGGCGGTGCCCCCCTTTCCTTCCTATCCTCTCGCCCCTTCCTTCCTCCTCTCCTACTTGGACAAGGAAAGGAGGGAGTCCTACTCCGAGTGGGAGTAGGACTCCTCCCTGGCGTGCCTCCTCCTAGCCAGCCGCCCCTCCCCCTTGCTCCTTTATATATGGGGGCAGGGGGCACCTCTAGACACAAGAATTGACCCTTGAGATCTATTAGTCGTGTGACGTGCCCCCCTCCACCATATTCCACCTTGATAATATCATAGCGGTGCTTAGGCGAAGCCCTGTGTCGCTAGAACATCATCATCGTCACCACGCCGTCGTGCTGAACTCTCCCTCGAAGCTCGGTTGGATCGGAGTTCAAGGGACGTCATCGAGCTGAACGTGTGCTAAACTCGGAGGTGCCATGCGTTCGGTACTTGATCGGTCGGATCGTGAAGACGTACGTCTACATCAACCGCATTGTGCTAACGCTTCCGTTTTTGTTCTATGAGGGTACGTGGACAACACTCTCCCCTCTCGTTGCTCTACATCACCATGATCTTGCGTGTGCGTAGGAATTTTTTTGAAATTACTACGTTCCCCAACAGTGGCATCCGAGTCTGGTTTTATGCGTAGATTTTATATGCACGAGTAGAACACAAGTGAGTTGTGGGCGATACAAGTCATACTGCTTACCAGCATGTCATACTTTGGTTCAGCGGTATTGTTGGATGAAGCGGCCTGGACCGACATTACACGTACGCTTACGCGAGACTAGTTCTACCGACGTGCTTTGCACATAGGTGACTGGCGGGTGTCTGTTTCTCCAACTTTAGTTGAACCGAGTGTGGCTACGCCCGGTCCTTGAGAAGGTTAAAATAGCACTAACTTGACGAACTATCGTTGTGGTTTTGATGCGTAGGTAAGAACGGTGCTTGCTCAGCCCGTAGCAGCCACGTAAAATTTGCAACAACAAAGTAGAGGACATCTAACTTGTTTTTGCAGGGCATGTTGTGATGTGATATGGTTAAGACGTGATGCTATATTTTATTGTATGAGATGATCATGTTTTGTAACCGAGTTATCGGCAACTGGTAGGAGCTATATGGTTGTCGCTTTATTGTATGCATGCAATCGCCCTGTAATTGCTTTACTTTATCACTAAGCGGTAGTGATAGTCGTAGAAGCAATAGGTGGCAAAACAACAACGATGCTACGATGGAGATCAAGGTGTCGCGCCGGTGACGATGGTTATCATGACGATGCTTAGGAGATGGTGATCACAAGCACAAGATGATGATGGCCATATCATATCACTTATATTGATTGCATGTGATGTTTATCCTTTATGCATCTTATTTTTCTTTGATTGACGGTAGCATTATAAGATGATCTCTCACTAAATTTCAAGGTATAAGTGTTCTCCCTGAGTATGCACCATTGCGAAAGTTCTTCGTGCTGAGACACCACGTGATGATCGGGTGTGATAGGCTCTACGTTCAAATAAACGGGTGCAAAACAGTTGCACATGCGGAATACTCAGGTTAAACTTGACGAGCCTAGCATATATAGCTATGGCCTCGGAACACTAAGACCGAAAGGTCGAGCATGAATCATATAGTAGATATGATCAACATAGTGATGTTCACCATTGAAAACTACTCCATCTCACGTGATGATCGGACATGGTTTAGTTGATTTGGATCACGTGATCACTTAAATGATTAGAGGGATGCTTATCTAAGTGGGAGTTCTTAAGTAATATGATTAATTGAACTTTAATTTATCATGAACTTAGTCCTGATAGTATTTTGCAAATTATGTTGTAGATCAATAGCTCGTGTTATAGCTTCCCTATGTTTTTTTATATGTTCCAAGAGAAAACATTTGAAAGATGATAGTAGCTATGATGCAGACTGGGTCCGTGATTTGAGGTTTATCCTCATTGCTGCACAGAAGAATTATGTCCTTGATGCACCGCTAGGTGACTGACCTGTTGCAGGAGCAGATGCAGACGTTATGAACGTTTGGCTAAGCTCAATATGATGACTACTTGATAGTTTGGTGCACCATGCTTAATGGCTTAGAATCGGGACTTCAAAGACCTTTGAACGTCATGGACCATATGAGATGTTCCAGGAGTTGAAGTTAATATTTCAAGCAAATACCTGAGTTGAGAGATATAAAGTCTCCAAAAAATTCTATAGCTAAAAGATGAAGGAGAATTGCTCAACTAGTGAGCATGTGGTCAGATTGTCTGGGTACTACAATCGCTTGAATCAAGTGGGAGTTAATCTTCTAGATAAGATAGTGATTGACAAAGTTCTCTAGTCACCATCACCAAGTTACTAGAACTTCGTGATGAACTATAGTATGCAAGGGATGACGAAAATGATTCCCAAGCTCTTCGTGATGTTGAAATCGACGAAGGTAGAAATCAAGAAAGAGCATCAAGTGTTGATGATTGACAAGACCACTAGTTTCAAGAAAAGGGCAAAGGGAAAGAAAGGGAACTTCAAGTAGAATGGCAAGCAAGTTGTCACTCCCGTGAAGAAGCCCAAAGCTGGACCAAAGCCTGAAACTGAGTGCTTCTACTGCAAAGGAAATGGTCACTGGAAGTGGAAATTCCCTGCATATTTGGTGAATAAGTAGGATGGCAAAGTGAACAAGGGTATATTTGATATACAGGTTATTGATGTGTACCATAGTAGTGTTTATAGTAGCCCCTGAGTATTTGATACTTGTTCGGTTGCTAAAAATTAGTAACGCGAAACAGGAGTTATAGAATAAACAGAGACTAGTTGAGGGTGAAGTGACAATGAGTGTCGGAAGTAGTTCCAAGATTGATATGATCATCATCGCACACTCCCTATACTTTCGGGATTAGTGTTAAACCTAAATAAATGTTATTTGGCGTTTGCTTTGAGCATGAATATGATTTGATCATGTTTATTGCAATACACTTATTCATTTAAAGTCAAAGAATAATTGGTGTTCTGTTTACATGAATAAAACCTTCAATGGTCATACAACCAATGAAAATAGTTTGTTGGATCTCAATCGTAGTGATACACATATTCATAATATTGATGCCAAAAGATGCAAAGTTGATAATCATAGTGCAACTTATTTGTGGCACTGTCGTTTGGGTCATATCGGTGTAAAGCATAGGAAGAAACTCCATAAAGATGGATTTTTGGAATCACTTGGTTATGAATCATTTGATGCTTGCGAACTGTGCCTTTTGGGCAAGATGACTAAAACTCCATTCTTCGGAACAACGGAACGAGCTACTGACTTGTTGGAAATAATACATACCGATGTATGCGGTCCAATGAGTGTTGATGCTCATGGCAGGTATCATTATTTTCTGATCTTCACAGATGATTTGAGCAGATATGAGCATATCTACTTAATGAAGCACAAGTCTAAAACATTTGAAAAGTTCAAAGAATTTCAGAGTGAAGTGGAGAATCATCGTAACAAGAAAATACAGTTTCTATGATCTGATCGTAGAAGAGAATATTTGAGTTACGAGTTTGGCCTTCATTTAAAAACAATGTGGAATAGTTTCACAGCTACGCCACATGGAACACCATAGCGTAATGGTGTGTCTAAACGTCATAACCGCACTTTATTGGATATGGTGCGATCTATGATGTATCTTAGCGATTTGCCACTACCGTTTTGGGTTATGCATTAGAGACAATTGTATTCACTTTAAATAGGGCACCATCAAAATCCGTTGAGAATATGCCTTATTAACTGTGGTTTGACAAGAAACCAAAGTTGTCGTTTCTTAAAGTTTGGGGCTGCGATGCTTATGTGAAAAGTTTCAACCTGATAAGCTCGAACCAAATCGGAGAAGTGCGTCTTCATAAAATACCCAAAGGAAACTGTTGGGTACACCTTCTATCACAGATCCGAAGGCAAAATATTCGTTGCTAAGATGGATCCTTTCTAGAGAAGAAGTTTCTCTCGAAAGAAGTGAGTGGGAGGAAAGTAGAACTTGATGAGGTAATTGTACCTGCTTGGAAAGTAGTTCATCACAGAAACCGGTTCTTTTGACGCCTACACCAATTAGTGAGGAAGCTAATGATATTGATCATGAAACTTCAGATCAAGTTACTACCGAACCTCGTAGGTCAACCAGAGTAAGATCCGCACCAGAGTGGTACGGTAATCCTGTTCTGGATGTCATGTTACTAGACCATGATGAACCTACGAACTATGGGAAAGCGATGATGAAGCCAGATTCCGCGAAATGGCTTCAAGGCCATGAAATCTGAGATGAGATTCATGTATGAGAACAAAGTGTGGACTTTGGCAGACTTGCCCGATGATCGGCAAGCCATAGAAAATAAATGGATCTTCAAGAGGAAGACGGACACTGATAGTAGTGTTACTATCTACAAAGCTTGACTTGTCGCAAAAAGTTTTTCGACAAGTTCAAGGTGTTGAATACGATGAGATTTTCTCACTTGTATCGATGCTTAAGTCTGTCCGAATCATGTTAGCAATTGCCACATTTTATGAAATCTGGCAAATGGATGTCAAAAACTGCATTCCTTGATGGATTTATTAAAGAAGAGTTGTATATGTTGCAACCAGAAGATTTTGTCAATCCTAAAGATACTAACAAATTGTGCAAGCTCCAGCGATCCATCTATGGAGTGGTGCAAGCATCTCGGAGTTGGAATATATGCTTTGATGAGTTGATCAAAGCATATGGTTTTATACAGACTTTTGGGGAAGCCTGTATTTACAAGAAAGTGAGTGGGAGCTCTGTAACATTTCTAAAACTATATGTAGATGACATATTGTTGATTGGAAATGATATAGAAATTCTGGATAGCATAAAAGGATACTTGAATAAGAGTTTTTCAAAGAAAGACCTCGGTGAAGCTGCTTACATATTGAGCATCAAGATCTATTGAGATAGATCAAGACGCTTGATAATATTTTCAATGAGTACATACCTTGAAAAGATTTTGAAGTAGTTCAAAATGGAACAGTCAAAGAAAGAGTTCTTGCCTGTGTTGCAAAGGTGTGAAGTTGAGTAAGACTCAAAAACCGACCATGGCAAAAAATAGAAAGAGAATGAAAAGTTATTCCCTATGCCTCAGTCATAGGTTCTATAAAGTATGCTATGCTGTGTACCAGACCTATCGTATACCTTGCTTTGAGTTTGGCAAGGGAGTACAATTTTTGATCTAGAAGTAGATCACTCGACAGCGGTCAAGAATATCCTTAGTGAGGACTAAGGAAATATTTCTCGATAATGGAAGTGATAAAAGAGCTCGTTGTAAAGAGTTACAACAATGCAAGCTTTTACACCAATCCAGACGACTCTAAGTCTCAATGTAGATACATATTGAAAGTGGGAGCAATTATCTAGAGTAGCTCCTTGTAGAGCATTGTAGACATAGAATATATTTGCAAAATACATACGGCTCTAAATGTGACAGACCCATTGACTAAACTTCTCTCACGAGCAAAACATGATCATACCTTGGTACTCTTTGGGTGTTAATCACATAGCGATGTGAACTAGATTATTGACTCTAGTAAACCCTTTGGGTGTTGGTCAAATGACTATGTGAACTATGGGTGTTAATCATATACAGATATGAATATTGGTGTTAAATCACATGGCGATGTGAACTAGATTATTGACTCTAGTGCAAGTGGGAGACTGAAGGAAATATGCCCTAGAGGCAATAATAAAGTTAATATTTGTTTCCTTATTTCATGATAAATGTTTCTTATTAATGCTACAATTGTATTAACCGGAAACATAATACATGTGTGAATGCATAGACAAACATAGTGTCACTAGTATGCCTCTACTTGACTAGCTCGTTAATCGAAGATGGTTAAGTTCCCTAAACCATAGACATGAGTTGTCATTTGATTAACGGGATCACATCATTAGGAGAATGATGTGATTGACTTGACCCATTCCGTTAGCTTAGAACTTGATCATTTAGTATGTTGCTATTGCTTTCTTCATGACTTATACATGTTCCTGCAACTATGAGATTATGCAACTCCTGTTTACCGGAGGAACACTTTGTGTGCTACCAAACGTCACAACGTAACTTGGTGATTATAAAGGAGCTCTACAGGTGTCTCCAAAGGTACATGTTGAGTTGGCGTATTTCGAGATTATGATTTGTCACTCTGATTGTCGGAGAGGTATCTCTGGGCCTCTCGATAATGCACATCACTATAAGCCTTGCAAGCAATGTAGCTAATGAGTTAGTTTCGGAATGATGCATTATGTAACGAGTAAAGAGACTTGCCGGTAACGAGATGGAACTAGGTATTAAGATACCGACGATCGAATCTCGGGCAAGTAACATACCTATGACAAAGGGAACAATGTATGTTGTTATGCGGTTTGACCGATAAAGATCTTTGTAGAATATGTAGGAGCCAATATGAGCATCTAGGTTCCGCTATTGGTTATTGACCGGAGACGTGTCTCGGTCTTGTCTACATAGTTCTCGAACCCGTAGGGTCCGCACGCTTAAAGTTAGATGACGGTTATATTATGAGTTTATATGTTTTGATGTACCGAAGGTAGTTCGTAGTCCCGGATATGATCACGGACATGACGAGGAGTCTCGAAATGGTCGAGACATGAAGATTGATATATTGGACGACTATATTCGAACACCAGAATGGTTCCGGGGGTTATCGGGTGTATACCGGAGTACCGGGGGGGGGGTTACCGGACCCCCCTGGGGGGTTAATGGGCCTCATGGGCCCAAAGTGGAGCAGAGGAGGGGCGGCCAGGGCAGGCCGCGTGCCCCCTCCCTGTCACACCCTAGCTAGTCATGCATTAGAGTGTTGCATCATGTTTACTCTTTCATCAGAAACTTGAAATGGGGATGACAGAACCCCCAGTCCCCTCTGAAACCAACTAGGGTTACTAAAATAATTTTTCAATGAACCTGAAATGCCCTTCTAAAATGCCCATCATTTTTGTCTTGGTTCAGAACCTCTGCCAAAAGTGGTGCACATTTTCCTAGGCCATCCTAGGGTTTTTGAATTAAATCATAAATATTTGAATTTGGGCATTTAAAATAATATAAAATATTTAAATGCTCAAATATCTCCAAACTAAAATGTTTCATGTTGGAAATAATCCAACTATGGGCCAGGAATAGTTTGGTGATTTTTGAAGTTGCCTAGGTATTTTATTAAATTCAACAAAGTTGCAGATATATTAAATAAAAAACAGAAACAGAAAAAAAGGGAAAAACTTACCTGTCGCCCATCAGCCAGCCCACCTGGCCGGCCCAGCCCGGCCACCGCTCCAGCGAGCTGCTTGGCTTGCCAGGCAGGCAGCCAAGGTGCTCGGTGGCGGCACCGCAGCTCGCCACGCAGCTGCTCGCCGCCTCGCCGCCTCCCTCGCCCGGCTAACGCCGTGAACCGGCCTCTCTCTCTCCCCCGAACCCCCCAGACACCCCCTCTCCTCTCCAGCTCCTCCCCCTCGCACGCCCCAGCCATGGCCGACGCCATCGCCGCCACCCCCTCGCCGTAGCCACGCCCTCCGTCCACCCCACGCCGTGCCACCGTGTCCAGGAGCTTCGCCGCCGTCCACTTCATCGAGCTAGCCGAGCCCCGTGTGCTCGAGCAGCCCGAGACCACCGCACCGACCTCGCCCGAGCTCGCCGTCGCCGGAGATCCCTTTCAACGCCGTCGCTGCCTCAGCTCGTCCCCGACCCCGCCGGTGGCCTCTACGGGAGCGCTGTGAGCCTAGCTACTCCTCCGACCCTCTCTCTCTCATTCCCGAGCCGTGTAGCCACCGCACGAGGATCACACGCCCGCACCGTCGCGGACCTCGTCGCCGACGTGCTTCCGGCCACACTCCGGCCACAAGATGGTGTCCATCTTGCTCACCGAGTCCCACAGCACCTAGCTAGCCACTCCACGAGCCTCACCGACCCCTCTAGCGCCAAGTTCATCCTCGACCGAACCCCGGTGGCCGCCAAAGTCGTCGCCGGCGCCAACTCCGGCCACCCCGACCCCAACGGACTCCGCCAAGAGCTGCGGTTTGTCCTCAGCTCCACTCCGGTGGTCTCCGCGGTCCTTTTGGTGGCCGAAATGGCCAAAACCACTCCCGCCGCCGCGTCGGGCTCGCCGGCGGCTAAACGCCGGCAGCCGACTTTGACTTTGACCATGGGTGGGCCCTGGTTGACTCCCCTGAGTCAATGACAGGTGGGGCCCAGCCCTGCTAATTATACAGGATTAGTTTTAATTAAATCTTAATTAAAATAATCACCCTGACATGCGGGACCCACTGTCAAGTTTGACCCAGACCTGTTCCGTTGACCTGCTGACGTCACACTGACGTCAGGCTGACGCAGTAATTGATTTTCTGGATTTAAATTAAATCAGGAAATTCCAGAATATTATTTAAACTTCAAAAATTCATAACTTTTATTCTGTAACTCCAAATTGGACAAATTATATATGAAAAATGATCAGAAAAATCCAATCTATCCATCTGTACTATTCTCATGCATGATCAAACAAGTTAAATTGATGTTTTAAGCAGAACAAGGAAAAGCACTTTAAAAGACCATATTTGAATTTGAAATTTGAATCCTTGATTCAAATTTGTTCAAACCCCTCTGGTTTTAGTTGCATTAGCCCAACACACTCATATTGCCATGTTTCATGCATGCATCATATTGTTGCACATTGTTTGGTGATGCTTGTGTATCGATGTCCTTTGCGACAGGTTCTGCCCCCGAGGAGTACCGTGATTACCCTAACGAAGAACCATATCAGTGCATCGAACCATCAGGCAAGCAACCAACCATTTGATCATATCGATACAATCCCATGTTCTCGCTCCTGCTCTCTTTTATTGCATTAAGACAACGCGATTCAAACTGCTGTGTGCTACGGTAGTTGAACCCATTTCCTCTGCATGACCTGTCATTGCCACAGTAACTAGATGAAACCCACTAGCATGTGTAGGAGTTGATTGAGCCATATGTATGTGTTATTCCTACCTTGCTATTCCTGCTATGCTTAGAGTCGTGTCAGGTCTGGTTCATCTGGGTGATGGGCTAGAGTGAAATGATTATGTCGGTAATGAGAGTGGTGTGGTGAACACGATTTGGTAAAGGTATCGATGAGAGGCCATGTAGGAGTACATGGTGGGTTGTTTCATTGAAGCCGACCTTAAGCACTGAGATCTGTATGTGTGATTTAAGAATCAGCTACTACCATGCATTGGGCCCGAAACCAATGGACCCTCTCGACTTCTTATTCACCCTAGTTCTCCGTCCAGGAGTTGCAAGTAGTTTCTGGTGTTGTAGCCTACTGGAGGCCGTGGACAGCGCTGACCGTAGGGGTGGGCTGTGATGCGGTAGGTACGTGGCACGGTGTACCGAATACCCGTTAGGTATCTCGGGAACCCTGTTCACATCGTTCGGGGCCGTATGGGAAACCTCGGCCGGACTCCCTGCGGATGGAACCCGAATAGGCGATAAACCTGGACTGGAGGCTTAGGTGATTAGGTAGGTCGTGGCCGACACCCACGTTGGGCTTCCGCTTGAAGGTTGCCGAGTACATGTCGTGTAAGCGACGATAAGTGGTGAGAGCGTGTATGAAGAAGTACACCCCTGCAGGGTTAACATGATCTATTCGAATAGCCGCGTCCGCGGTAAAGGACTACTTAGTTGCCTATACAGTTCATAGACAAGTAAATGGAAACTGTTAAAAGCCTCAAGATAAGTGTGAGTGCCGAGGATGTCTCTTCCGTAGGAAGACGGAGGTGGATCCTCGGTAGTGTATTAAAGTGGTGAGTAGTGGACTCGTGTGCGCAAAACCATTTCAGTTGGAGTATCGTAGGATAGCCTAGCCAAGAGTCAAAGCTGGCTTGCTGCAATAACTCCACCAACCCTTCTTGATACTATGCATGTATGTAGGATCTGATGTAAGTCTTGCTGAGTACCTTTGTACTCATGTTGCTATAATCTACATTTTTACAGAAGACGCTGCAACCCCTTCTGATGGGTTCTATGTAGACGTTGACATCAACGAGTAGGCTAAAGACCCAGGTGGTGACCCTGAGCTTGTGATGGACCACGTAGTATAGCTAGGCTTTCCAAGCCTCTTTTATTTTACTAGTTC
Source organism: Triticum aestivum (assembly GCF_018294505.1). Taxonomy (NCBI): domain Eukaryota; kingdom Viridiplantae; phylum Streptophyta; class Magnoliopsida; order Poales; family Poaceae; genus Triticum; species Triticum aestivum. Next base: position 320,071,601 of record NC_057810.1, on the reverse strand, counting down.
TCTGTACTCATACAAGTTACTTCCGTTGCTGGTTTGTATGACTGTATGACTTGTATGTGGGGTCGTGAGACCGTACCTTTGTGTATGTTATGTATGGCTCCCTGAGCCTTAAATAAAGTACTTGTGTCATAGAGTCATGTTGTGATGTTTCGTTGTATTTGCACATATCGAGCATATTGTGTGTATGATTGAAATGCTTGGTATGTGTGGGATCTGACTATCTAGTTGTTTATCTTTAGTAGCCTCTCTTACCGGGAAATGTCTCCTAGTGTTACCGCTGAGCCATGGTAGCTTGCTACTGCTCTGGAACACTTAGGCTGGCCGGCATGTGTCCTTCTTCGTTCCTGTGTCTGTCCCTTCGGGGAAATGTCAAGCTTTGAGTACCGGAGTCCTGTTAGCCCGCTACAGCCCGGTTTACCGGAGTCCTGCTAGCCCAGTGCTACAGCCCGGACCCTGATGACCGACACGTTCGAAGCTGGGTCATGGATGCCTGTCCCTGTAAGTCTGTGCCACTTTGGGTTTACGACTAGTCATGTCAGCCCGGGCTCTTTATCATATGGATGCTAGCGACACTATCATATACGTGAGCCAAAAGGCGCAAACGGTCCCGGGAAAAGGTAAGACGACACCCGTGGGGATACCGTGCGTGAGGCCGCAAAGTGATATGAGGTGTTACCAGCTAGATCGATGTGACATCGAGTCGGGGTCCTGACACTCCCCCTCTAGTCCGAATAGGACAAGGAGGGGGGGCGGTGCCCCCCTTTCTTCCTGTCCTCTCTCCCCTTCCTTCCCCCTCTCCTACTTGGACAAGGAAAGGAGGGAGTCCTACTCCCGGTGGGAGTAGGACTCCTCGCTGGCGCGTCCTCCTAGCCGACCGCCCCTCCCCCTTGCTCCTTTATATACGGGGGCAGGGGGAACCTCTAGACACAACAATTGATCGTTGAGATCTATTAGCCGTGTGCGGTGCCCCCCTCCACAATATTCCACCTCGATAATATTATAGCGGTGCTTAGGCGAAGCCCTACGTCGGTAGAACATCATCATCGTCACCACGCTGTCGTGCTGACGGAACTCTCCCTTGAAGCTTGGCTGGATTGGAGTTCGAGGGACGTCATCGAGCTGAACGTGTGCTGAACTCGGAGGTGCCGTGCGTTTGGTACTTGATCGGTCGGGTCGTGAAGACATATGACTACATCAACCGCATTGTGCTAACGCTTCCGCTTTCGGTCTACGAGGGTACATGGACAACACTCTCCCCTCTCGTTGCTATGCATCACCATGATCTTGCGTGTGCGTAGGATTTTTTTAAATTACTATGTTCCCCAACAACCGACGCAGGGCTTGTTGATAGCGTGCAGCACGCGTAGCAGCCCGAAGATGGTTCTCCTTGAGTAGCACGGCGTCTTCACGCCGGTGCTGATCTTACACGATCTCATCATAAGAAAGTACTCGAGGCGACCTATAAATGAGTTTCGTGGGGATAACTGCTTCTATCTCGTAGAACTAGGAGAAGGGAGTTTGCCCGATAGCTCGGTTTGGTGTCGTTCGGAGGGACCAGAGAACTACCGGTAGCTCCTCGATCCACTGCCTGCCATGCTTCTGCAGCGTATCAAAGTTTCTTGTCTTGAGTCTGCATAGCACTTCAGCGTTCACCCTCTCATCTTGTTCATTGCTCCGGGGGTGTGCCACAGAGGTGAATGAGATCTTGAATCCGAGGGCATGAACATATTGCATGAAGGCGCGGCTCGTGAACTGGGTGATGTTGTCTGTGATGATCCTTGCCAGAATTCCAAAACGACACACTAGATCTTTCAAGAACTTGACAGCTGACTGATTAGTCACCTTCCTCACGGCAGTCACTTCTGGCCACTTTGTAAACTTGTCGATGGAAACGAACAAGAATTCAAAGCCCTCGATTGATCGGGGGAAGGGGCCAAGGATATCGAGCTCCCAGACCAAAAATGGCCATGATAGAGGGATTGTCTGAAACGCTTGGGCAGGCAGGTGGGTTTTCTTGGAATGGAACTGGTAGGCTCCACACTTAGTGACTAGCTCGGCCGCCTCTTCGAGGGCTATTGTCCAATAGAATCCTTGCCAAAATGCTTTCCCAACTAATGCCCTCGATCCAATGTCGGAGCCGCACATTCCTTTGTGTATCTCAGCCAGCAGTTTCTTTCCTTCTTCCCAGCAGACACACTTTAATTTCACACCATTGGGCCTCCTTCTGTACAGAGTGTCATCGATAAACTGATACATACTGGCCCTCCGGGCTACTCTTTCAGCTTTGTCTTGATCGCTGGGAAGGTCTCCGGTTTGGAGGAAGCGGACAATGTTCCTTGCCCAAGTTGGAGCTTGTAGCTCAACAACAAGGACTAGCAGCACCTCCTCTGCTGTGGGAGCACTGGCCTCATGCGCGGGGTCTATGGACCCAGCAGGAGGGGGTTTTCCGGCAGGCTATGAGGAGTTGTTTCCGGCAGGGTCTCTGCTGGGCGTGGATGCCTCGACCGGGAGAAGCTTTCTGGTGTGTCCAACTTTCTCCTCTTCTGGGCCATTGTTGCTGGGGATACGGTGGGCTGAGTAAGATGGAGAACAAAAGTCCCTGGTTCCACAAGAAGCTTCTGCGCAGCACACTTTGACAGATGATCAGCTATGCTATTTTCCGCACGACGTACGTGCTTTGTTTGCAATCCATCAAAGTGCTCCTCCAATCTTCTCACTTCCTCGACGTATGCCTCCATTAATGGACTTTGATAATCCTTGTTAACTTGCCTCACCACCAGCTATGAGTCTCCTCGAATGATCAGCTTCTTGCTTCGCAATTCTGCTGCAATCCTGAGCCCGGCAAGGAGCCCTTCATACTCTATTGTATTGTTGGTGGCTTCTTCCCGTGCAAAATGGATCTGGATGACGTACTTCAAGTGCTCCCCGGTGGGGGCAACAAGAGGCACGCCAGCCCCCGCACCTTCTAGGGAAACGCCCCATCAAAATACATAATCCATTCTTGGGGTGCTTCCTTGCCGGGGACAACTGTCTCTGTCACTTCCTCATCCGGGGTTGGCGTCCATTCAGCAATAAACTCTGCCAGTGCTCTGCTCTGGAAGTTGATGTGCTCTCAAACCTTAAACCAAAGCCGTATAACTCTAAAGCCCACTCCAATATTCTGCCAGTAGCCTCTGGGTTTTGGAGTACCCATTGCAATGGGAAACGAGTAACAACAGTGATCTCATGGGCTTGGAAGTAGTGGCGCAGTTTCCTTGAGGCCATGATGAGTCCAAAGATCAAATTTTGCACACCGGAGTACCTTGATCTAGCCCCTTGTAATAAGGAGTTGACGAAGTACACTGGGCGCTGCACCACCTTCTTCCTTGCCGCTTCCTTGGGGTCATCATCGTTGTCGTGCTCGCTGCTGCTCTAATCCTTCTCTGGCCCTGATGGCCTCTGCTCACTCTCTTTCTCATCCACCTCTTGCTATGCTACTAAGGCTGCACTAACCACTTGATTTGTTGTCGCTGAGTACAACAACAACGGCTCCTGAGGCTTGGGTGCAACCAGAGTAGGCACGGGGGACAGGTAGGTCTTCAGGTCTTGCAAAGCTACATCTGCTTTAAGGGTCCATTTCATGGGGCATGCCTTCTTCAAAATTTTCAAGAACAGGAGGGCACGCTCGGCAGACTTGGAGATGAATCTGCTAAGCGCGGCAATACATCCCTTTAGGTACCTCACATCTTTGACTATCCTTGGCGCTTGGATCTATTCGATGGCCTTGATCTTGTTGGGATAGGCTTCAATCCCCCCGTGGGACACAAAGTATCCAAGCAGCTTGCCGGAGGGGACGCCAAACACACATTTTTCTAGGTTTAGCTTCAAGTTGATCTTGCGCAGATTTGCAAACGTCTCCTCCAAATCCTGAATGAGAGTTGCCCTATCTTTCGTTTTGACCACAATGTCATCCATATAAGCCTCAATGTTTTTGTGCAGTTGAGGTTCAAAACCAATCTGGACTGCCCTTGCAAAGGTGGACCCGACACTCTTTAATCCGAACGGCATGCGGATAAAGCAATACGTAACACATGGAGTGATGAATGATGCCTTCTCCTCGTCCTCCTTTGACACGAAGATTCGGTGGTACCCAAAATAGGCATCCAGAAATGAGAGCAAGTCGCAGCCTGAGGTAGAATCCACTATCTGATCAATAGGCAGTAAGGGGAATGGGTCCTTCGGGCAAGCCATGTTAAGGCATGGTAAGTCAATGCACAACCTCCACTTCCCGTTTGCCTTCCAGACAACTACTGGGTTTGCTAGCCAAGTGGGATGTATCACTCCTCTGACCAAACCAGCTGCTTCAAGCTTCTTGATTTCTTCTGCAATGAGTTGTTGCCTCTCCAAGGACTACTTCCGGACTTTCTGCTTAACAGGTCTGGCGTGTGGGCAGACATCAAGGTGGTGCTGGATTACCTCCCTGGGAACACCAGGGATATCTGATGGTTGCTAAGAAAACACATCGATAATTGCCCACAGGAAGGCAACGAGCGCGCTTTCCTATTTGTCATCAAGGGTGGCATTGATGGTGAAAGTACCATCGACGCTAGCCAGCCCTGTTGGGACCTTTTTCACTTGCGGAGCAGCAACCTTGGATCTCTTGCTGTTGGAATACTCTAGCACATCGTCGACGGGTGCCGTGCACTCGGAGGTGGCACGCTTCCCTGACTCTTTGCCAAAGGCCCTACAATCATGTTTCTTCCCTTTGCTCTCCTTACCGGGAACTGTTGCTGTCACAGCCTCTGCAGCGACCGCGTCCCGGTATATCTTGTCCACACAAATGATGGCATCTTTCTCATCTGATGGGATGGTGAGGACTCCCACTGGCCCAGACATTTTCAGGGTATTGTAGGCATAGTTGGATGCCTCCATGAAGTTAGCCAAGGTTGGGCGTCCGAGGATCCCATTGTACGGCAGGGGGAGGTCAACTAGGTCAATTACAATCTTCTCACTATGGTAGTTAAGCTCCCCCCAAATATTACTGGCAACGTAATCTTCCCTTTAGGATGACTCCTGCCGGGGTTGACTCCTTGAAACGTGCCTGTAACCTATAACTCTTCTTCTGCTATCTGAAGTCTGTCGATAACTGCCGGGGAAATTAGATTCAGTCCGGCCCCGCCGTCCACCAACATCCTTGTGACCTGGAGGTTGTGAATTGTTGGAGAAACCAACAAAGGCAAGCATCCTACCACAATGGTGCGGCTAGGATGATCGTCTATGTCGAAGATGATGGGCGTACAGGACCATTTGAGCGGCTTCTGGGCCTCCGGCCCTGGTTCCACAACATTGACTTCCCGTGCCCATCGCTTGAGTTGGCGGTGGGAGGTGTGCAAAGATGCACCTCCATCAACGCACAGGGCATCCGTGGCCTTCTGAAACTCCTGCTCACTGGTTTCCTCTTCATCCCCCTTGTCACTCTTATCACCACAAACTTCTTTATCCTTGCCCCCGGCAGGTTTTCCTTTGTTCCGAAAGGGCTTGCCGGTGCGATTTGCTCCATCGCCTCGGCCCTTACCGTCAGCGGCATTATAACCCTTTTCCTTTTCTCGCTTCTCATATTCTATTCTCTGGCTCTTGACCAACTGCTCTACCTGATAGCACTCTTGAAGGTCGTGGCCCTTGGTCCGGTGGATCTGGCAGTCCGGCCCACCGCACTTCCCGACCTTCTCGGTAGCTGCGGCTTCCCGGCAATTGGCGCATGTGGCAACCTCCGTGCCTGGGGCCTTAGTATTGGTGATCTTGCCGGTACTGGGGTGCCAGACCCTTCAATGGTCAACACTGCCTTATCCCTTCGCTTCTTACTAAGCTTCTTAGGCTTCTTTTGACTGGTGGATTCATCATCATCCTATGAATCAACGTCAATGCAACCTTCCTCTCTAGGAAATTTCCTCCCTTCCTCCATCCAGGCACACTTATCTGCCAGCGTGTATAGCTCCTTCACAGTCTTGGGTAACCGCACATTTGTCTTTGCATGAATTCAGTGGTTGCGCACATTGGACTGGAAGGTAGCTATCACAGCTGCCGGATGGATATTTGGAATATTCTTATGAACTTTAGTGAACCTTTACAAAAACTTACCGAGGGTCTCTCCTTCCTTCTGCTGGAGAAGCTGTAGATCGCCGGGCCGGCCCGGCTCTTGGTGGCCATCGGTGAAGGTGCCAATGAACTCGTGGCATAGATCTACCCATGACGAAATGGAGTTCTCCGGCAGATGCACCAGCCAGGACCTCACATTGGATTGGAGTGCCAACGGGAAGTAGTTGGCGAACACCTTCTCATCTCTTCCCCGGGCAGCCTAAACAGCGATGGTGTAGATGCTCAGTAACTTTGCCGGGTTTAGTCTTCCATCGTACTTATTAGGTATCTCTGGCTTGAATGTGCGAACGGACGACCAATGGACTTGCCGCAACTCATGGTGAAGGCAGGGCAGCCTACCTCGATGGGTAGGAGCCCGTCAGCGCCAAGAGTGGGTTCGTCGATGTCGGGGCCGCCATGCCCGTCGGCTTGGAGGAGGTTGCCGATGCCGCTCGGCGACGCACACATCTCCCCTCCGCCCTCCTTCTGGGATTCGCCATTGGCCTAGACGTGTCTAAGGATCGGAAGAGGCCATCGAGGCACCGTCGAGGTCTTGATTTGGTTGCACCCGCACCGGCCACCGCCGCGGGGATTGTACCGTGGGGATGTCCTCTCCCGAGCGGGCAGCGCCATGGGCTGTTGCCGTGGCTTGGGGAGGTCGCGGCTAGACAGCTCGTCATGAGCCTTCGGCTTTGGCAAAGCCGAGCAGACTTTGGATGGTGGCACGCAAGTCGTCCATCTGCTCGGCCGTTGGTGGAAACCTTAGCAGCAGCTGGGCCCATGCCATGGCCTCCGAGGCCGTGCTTGGCATAGACGATGACGATGTTGATCGCATCATCGCTCGGCTCCTCGTGGAGCCAGGGCAGCTGCACTGCACCCCTGCTGCTGTGGTACAACCATCTGGGCAGCAGGGTGGCAAGGAGGAGGTGCTTGAGGGTTATCAGCTCCGTTGGGCGCACTAGTTTGGTCGGCCCGTCTCGGGGAGGGCGCACCCGCAGTGGTTGTGCCCGCGGCGAGGACGGTCGCAGGGCGGTGGCACGCCTCGGACTGAGTGCCATTGCTATGACTGCGCCCGTCAACAGCTAGAGCGCGGCCGTTGGGGTGTTGCTGATGTCGCTCTCCTCCGGCATCTTCTGCTCCCGCGTCAGCCGTGAGGGGAATAGTGGTGGTGCCACCTGCTCCGGCCATACCCCCCGCAACGTTCGCTCCCTTGTGCGTCTCCGTGCCCCCCGTAGTGTTGGAGGCGGTAGGTAGCAGAGCCTCCGAGGTGGACAGATGAGCTGAAGGAGTTGATTTCTTCCGGGGCAACATGGTCAATGGCACCGTCGACGATGCAGATGGCGATGAAGATGATGCGCTGCCTACGTCTTCAGGTTCGCGCAACTGATCCCCCTACCTGGCGCGCCAAAGATGTCGTGGGAAACTGCGGCCACCTGTGGGACCAGTATGGCCCCTTGCTGGTTTAGCAGGGGGGTCGCATTGCACAAAGAGCAGACCAATGCAAGGCAGCACGACAGGGATCACACAGGCAGTTTTACCCAGGTGCCGCCGCGAGGTGTAAAACCCTACTCCTGCTTTGGTGGATTGATTGGGAAAAGGTTGTGGTGGTGCATAGTACACTTGCCCGGCAGGGTCGCTTCGGGGAAGTGGCGACTACACGCGTATGGGTGTGTGTGTGTGATCTAAGTTTCCAACCACTCTAATTGTTGCCATCGGCCTCCTTTTATAGTCCAAGGGGTTACCACAGTGGCAAATTGGTCATTAGATACTGATATGATAGCAAACAGTGCTATCATACCTAACTCTGCAGGCTGACAATGTGCATTTAATGTGCCGCTTAGTGTCACGTCATTGGTCGCCTGGCAAGGCTTGCTGGGCTAATTCGCCAGCTCCATGCCTTCTCGCTTGACACGACTCTGGGCGGGTGTCATTTGTTGGTTCATTTGGTAGAAAGTGGCCGCCATGTGGCAAATGGTTGCCACTTAATGACCCCGCATCTTGACAACGCATTAATCCACGACGTGGGTCGTGGTGGAGCAGTTGGTGGGGTGATCTGGTCTCCGTGAGTCCCGGCAGGCCCTGCTGGGATGCCTTGGTCCTCTTCTTCTGGGAGTGGCCTCGCCCCTTGCCGGGCTCACCTGCCCTGCAAGGGAGGTCTCTTCCTTAGTGATATTTGGCTCCTCTGCCTCAGTCTTGGTTCCTTCTGATCTGTTAGCTTATTCTTTGAGTCTCTTGGTCTCTTGTTCTGGTGCTCCGCTCTTGATCCTGTGCATGTGCACAGTCAAGTTAACACGCCCTGGGTCTGTTGCATTGACAGATATGAACTAATAAGACGGAGGTAGTACAATAGGGGGCTATAAGCCTTTTTTTGTTGTTGTAGCCAAGGCTAGTCATAGTGGGAACTGGGCTGTAAGAGCATCCACATGTAAGTTTGCCTCTAACCAAGGACCCACTCACATACCTCTAAGCTTATATCAAAGCTTTGTAGTGTGCTGCCTCTAATAGTATTGTTTTAAAGTTGGACCCCATGACTAAATAAATGAAGTGCTAGTCCTAGAGTACTCATTTCCTATGGCTTATTATACTGACAACAAATGCTCACACTGTGGCCAACCTCTTCACGTGCTTCCAGGAAAAATGAATAAATGAGAGGACATTAGGAGAAGGAGAGAGAGTGAAAAAGTAGCACTAGCCTTAGAGCCAACCCTATCATTTGAGCAAATGATATTGGTAGCTCTTGATGACACGACAATCTTATATAGCCAGTTACTCTAATATGTTCTCTTATTTTGCAGATAAAAAGGACCCCAAAGTGAAAAATGTGTTGCAATATAACAATCTCATTGAATGCCTTGATCTCCATCTTACAGAAATTGATTTGATCAACTACCGACGCACCAAATCTGAGATTAAGTTGGCCAGGTTCTTTGTTCTGGAGAAAAGTGTGCTCAAGTTAATGAGGTTTGGCATTCTCTGGCGCAACAATGAATGGTGTGCTGATCACTGCAGGCGTCTAAGCCTAAATGACAAAGGCTCTGCGGAAGCTGAATTTGTTTTTGAAACATCAAGTCGCAAGAGACTCTAAAATTTATTTGCCCATTAGTGACTTGACAGGGCGGTGGATTTCAGTTTGTAGATAATGCTACATCCAAGTAATGAAAGTTCTTACGTAAACTTCCAAATAATACCATCTTCATAGGTGCAACATTACTCCTATCATTTGTAGAATCAGCTTGAACCTTGTAATATTATGACTATCTACCATAAATGTTCGTGTGCATAGGTGCGGCAACGATATACCCATTACCGGAGTATAATATTTATTATTACTCATGGCAACGCACGGGAAATTATCTCGAACACGGCTAGCTGTAAGCAAGGTAGCTCTACAGCCATGATGATAGTGGCTGCACACGGTAAGGCTAACTTTGGTATGCCGAACACGTCGCCTACACTCAGGTGTTATCTCCGGCACAGGGTCTTGTCACTTCACTGTGAGGAGTAGCACGTAATAATTTGACCAACGGGTAGTACAGTACTACTGCATTAGTAGTACTACTAGTACTACCACCATCTGGATTTAGTAGCACTACCACCTCCGTCTGGATTTAGTATTTGACTAGCAATATCTAGTAGTACATGTCAAAAAAAATACACTACTCCCTCTGTTAATAGGTACATTGAGTATTGTTTTATTCGATTTTGAATGTAGTTTCTGATGATATTATACACTCTCCCTTCTGGTAGATGGCTCAAATCTAAAATCTCATCAATGAGACTACTATTGTACTCCCTCCGTACTAGTGCATTAGTCACATTACAAAAACCAAACAATCTCAAAACTTATAGGTGTGGTGCATTAACTACCCACCTCGTTCCCTGTTTTTTGCCACGAAAAAATAAATCAGCTAATAGGAGATGTGGGGTGTGTATGCATTCAATGACTTGAGACTACTGAGCACAACATGTAGTTCTCAATTCTCTGCATGCAATGACACGAATTACCAAATAAACATCAAGTTCTCTCGTTGTTCCCGACTTGGTCTCGGTGAGGTGACTATACTGCACCGGTGCAAAGGGATTAAGGGCCGAGGACTAGATGGCCAACACACACGGGAATGCAACAAAGTCTGCACTTCTCATATAAAGGCTCCCACCAGTCCAATCCATCTACGAAATCCTATGCACCTACGCACCCTAACCAAGGGCAAGAGTGATCACTCCAATCACAAGATCAGTTAACCATAAGCTCGACCCATGTAGGCGATGAGCGCGAGCATGAGACAGTTGTGCCAGATGGTCCACGACGCCGGCCGGCAGCCCAGCATCGAGGAACTTTTCCAGGTCGTGCTTGAGGCCGCCAGGGCGAGAGGCCTCTTGGATGACAGCTTCGTCCCCTTGTTCGACGAGGCCCTCGTCCGCTTCCTTGACGAATTCATCATTCTCAAGAAGCTCGTGGACGACCTTGACATACGCCTCTAGCCCACCCGCCAGGCTCTACGATGCCTGCCACCCTCACCGACCTCTATGGTGATAACCTCTTCGACGCACTGGTGGCAACGCAACTGCCCGCCGTCACATCGGAGAATGTCCACCACGAGGGCGAGAGGATGTCCATGATAGGACGCTGGCCTTCTTGGACTGCAGGGCAACCTTGGACGACATTGTTCGGAAGCACGTTGAGCTCGCTGCCAATGCTGCTGCTCCTCACCCGTCGGTTGGTGACCCGGCGCACTAGGGAGAGAGGATGTCGTTGATGGATTTGTATGCATCTTTATTTTTAAGTCAATTCCATGTATACTATAACTTTCTTACCTTTTGCATCAACTTCATAACTTCCGTATGTACCATGCATGAACCATGCCACAACCAAACTTCTTATATATTAATTGATGGTAATGGTAATGTTTAGGTCCGATGCAAGAAATGGGAATGGATTTCAAACTTCTGGGCATGGTGGTTCAATTTGTGAAGGCGCACGCATAAACAACCAAAACAAAGTCATTTTTGAACAAAGAGCTACCATGTTACAATCGGAAATAGAAGTAGTATTGAAACCGTGGGCATTCTAGTAACCATTTAAGTGTTTCCACGTGTCCCTCTTTTAATTGGCTACTAGGAGGTGCCGTGCAGGATGCTACCTCCATCCTTGTTTATTGTTCCCCTTAGTGTTTTGTCCCAAATTTGACTATGAATTCAATTAACAAAATGTTAATGCAGGTCACAAAAAATAGTATAATTGGAAACTATGTTCAAATGTAAATGCATTAAAATTTTGTCATATAAATCAATGGTCAAAATTTGACACAAAATATAAAAGGACCAACAAACCAGGATGGAGTCTTTGAGTAGACGGGAGGCGTGCGAGCAGACCGCTGCGCAAGCTCACCGCAGACGGTCGTTCCATCCTTCCCCTCAATGCAGAACGGCTAGGCATATCACTTACATGTGGGACTGCATGTAAGGAAAGCGATGATGGACGAAATTGGCCAAACACCCCCGCTTAACACACGGGAAAAGCCCAACGCTAGCATTTTGAATCGTTATTTCTATTTTTTGAGGGAAAATCATTATTTCTATCTATCGGTCTTGCCAGGAGCAGAACCAAGTGTTACAACTTACTAGTAGTACAAGTTCAAAAGGAAAAGCCTGTCATGTTCACGTCACACCCCCAGACGGTTGGTCCAGCACGCCGCTCAAGGGGGGGGGCGCGTGATGTCTCACATCTTCACTTACAAGTGGGACCACAGTTGAGGAAACCGACTATTGCCAAACCCCCACCCCACCCGCCGCGCTATGGCTGAGTTAGAGAAACAACGAGGCAGAAGAGATAGTTGTAGCACGGACTCCAAGAAATGTGGTGTTAGATGGGAGTAGTGCTGGTGGCGTGTGTCGTACTCCTAGACGTGGATGCTTGTTCTGGCCCATGCCACCCTACTATATCATGGTTTTGAGGTGCTGGTTACGTACAACGAACACATTAACATATGGTCCACCTCACACTATGGCCAAATTTCCTGGAGTTCGTGCTAGGCTAAAAAATGTTCTTTGTGAGGGTGGACGGCTGTCCTCAAGTTTAACACTTGTTGTATTACGTATACGTAGACGTAGAGATAGTGCAATAGTTTTGAAAGTTTGAATCCAAACATCATAATGCAATTTCTACTGTTGATTGGACTCATTTGACGACCTAGGATGATGGAATTCACAGGTACAGTAAAAACACCCGCCCACCTCGCGAAGCATGTGAAGCTACTACATACGTCCTTGTTTATTAGTCCCCTTTGTAATTTGTGTTAAATTTTGACCAAAGATTTAACTGACAAAATGTTAGTGCATGTCAACAAAAATTATATGGCTGGACTCGTATTTGGACATAGTTGTCAATGATATAATTTTTTGTGACATGCATAAACATTTTGTTAGTTAAATTTATGGTCAAAATTTGGCACAGATTACAATGGGGACCAATAAACCAGGACGGAGGTAGTAACTAGTAGTACTATTTTTGCTTGGACTCATCCGATAACCTGTTGCAATGTAGGTACAATTACGTATTCGGGAAAAAACATTCCACGTGGAAGCACCCACTTGGAGAAGCGACTCAAAAGCCATTCATAAATTTAGTAAGTTTATCACAGGCATATCATTTAGTATTACTTACAGCAAGTCATCAACGCACAACTACAACAAGGATACATTATAAATACTAAAAAAATTATCACACAACAAATAACAAAGCGATGAAATAAACTTCAGGTCAACCAATCCTTGGTGTGGGAAACACTTGCTTTGAATCGTAAGTGATTCTCTGGGCAAGGCCAGTTATTGTCAATATCGAGACCAATGCAAGACTCATCATCCAGGCTGAAGCGGCCTATATCAAGACGCTTATTGTGATAGCTAGGGGAAGGAACCATAGCAATGTCCGAGGTATAGATACAGTTGTTTCTCATAAATGATAGTAACGTTGTGCCAACAGCAGCTGGATCATCTTTCACCATCATTGGATAGTTTAGTCCAAGGAAGAGCGAATTTTCTCCAAGACTATCAGTATTGAACCAGGGAGAAGGTGCTGGCGGTAGCACACTAGTATCCATACTGAATACCCTTCAACGGATGTTGGAATAGGCCCGAAGATTGCGACCATGGGAGACAACACCTGCTTCCTTTGTAATATCAGCAGTGCCCTGTATACAGACAAGAAGAGGTGATCCATCAGAATAAGTTGTTAGGCTCCACTGAGTATGTAGGTCCTTCTCGTCTTCATGCTCATGATTATCGCCATCGTCATCTCCCCCTTGGGTATAAATGTTTTCAAGTATCAGTGGGGGAATGTTGATAGGACCTTGGAAACACAAGAAGGTTAATTAGGACGGGGATACTAACTCACATGCATGGTGAACGAAACAATTATAATTACAGTGGAAGACAAACATACCGAAACAATAAGGATTCCATGCGAAAATAGTGATAGAAGTGGTGGCAGCAAACACAAGACCCTCGTATTGAATTGCATCCCAATACACAGCCATGTACAGAAACTAATTTTTAAGCAATATCCATTGAGTCGAAGGACTAAGGACGGCAACAATCTTGTCGAAGATAGCGACAACACAAGCATTCCTATAACCCCAAGAGCGACTAGGAACTCGACAAATTGCTATCTTCTGTAGATGACAGTCACCATGATCGTATTTGAATGTATGTAGACCATCAGTTTGCTCAACCTCAGGACAATATGAGATTTTGGAAGTGGAATCTGGTGACGTGTGTGCACATTCACAAGTTCCAACTCGCAGTTGTACCCAATATAAACAACTCAATCTCTATTTGCGCCTGCCCAGGCCTTATCCTTAAGCGATGGCATCTTAACATCAGACGTATCATTATCAAGCGGCATCAACTTGCACAAGGCGAGGCTTCCGTCGTCCCCGGGCAAGCGAGTAGGGTCACGGGCGAAGAAGATAGGGTTGATCAAACCGCTCCTGGACCCCTGGGTTCTTTGTAATGATGTTATTTGTTGAGTTCCTCCATCACGTCATCTTTCAGATTAGGGCAAGAATAACAGGGTCGTTTCCGACATGTTCCCTCCATCAAGAGGACGAACAATGGTAGAAGGAAGAGTCAAGGGAAATGGAGGGAGGAAGTACATGCAACAGCAGTCCCAAATAGAGAGGGGAAGGCGAAGAGGTGATGAACGGTTGCCACGATATAGGAAGAGGCTAGTGGGGAGCAGATGGTTGGTACGGTATAGAAAGAGGCACCCCGGCATACATAGACGTCAATTCAGAAATTATAAAAAAGCACTCGTCGTCATCTCACTAACATATTGGAACGGGTCCACATGTCAATGAAACATGGTGTGTCATTTATCGTGTAAAATGCGATCTGGCCGCGTTGGCCCGTGGTACCACACTATTTCTTAGCTTTATTTTTTTATGGTGTGTCGTTCAGTTTTGAAGCACAACTAACTGGTACTATATGCAGAGGAAATATAAACTACTCTACCACTACTCTACATCTAGTACTAGTAAGATATATAGGCTGGAGCATTAGCGCTTGCTTGCTAAGGGCTGCCCACTTCCTTCTCACACCATGACCCTCTCTCCAGATCTAAAAAATACGGTGGTGGCCCCTCTCTCTCCCTCCTCACCAGTGGTCACAGATCCGCTAGGATCCCATCCACCGGGGAAGAAAAGGATGTGCAACATTGACACACTCCTCGTCAGCGAGTGCGGTCACACACTAACGACAAGGACGTCCTCTCAGACCTAGCACCAGCGCGGGATGGCCTTCGTCACCAAGCTTGTGGCCATAGTGTGTGTGTGGAGGACGATGGCCATGAGCGAAGCCACTTCCCGCCGACCCTCGGGTATGCTACCTCTTTTCGAATGATACCCTTGTTCTATCGCCCCATGTACCACGTCGCTGCATATGGATCTTTTTCCACTCCCCCATCTCCCTAATTCACTATCCTTTGCTCTCCTGGTCACGCAAAGGAAAACCTTAATTTGCACTACTAAAGGAAAGCCTACTTCATGCAGACTAATCCATGTCTAGGTTGAATAAGGAAAGAAACAGGGTAAGTACCATCGAAGAGACAAGGTATCGAACCTGCATCTTGGTTGAGAAGGGGAAAAGTAGTAGATAAGGAATGAGTCTCTTGCCTCTTGGTTGAAAAAGGGTAGAAAGGCATGACAACCAGTAGAGAATGACCAGGTCGATCGGTTTGTTGTCCTCAAATAGGAAAAAGCTGGCTAATGAGAACAAAAATGGGACATAATCCACATATGTTGCCTGGATATTTGTTGCTCTGGGCAACCATCCCTCCCTCCCCATTCTATGCATCCGTGGAGGTACATCATACTGGTGTGCCCACTATACAAATGGGCCTCCACATGCTCTTATTGCCACTTTTTGCTGTTAGTATAACGCCACTGATAAAATCGAGCAATTCTACTGCGAAAGTGATGCCACATTTAACTAATGACATCGTCAGCCTAATGCCACCGAAAATTTAAGCAATGCCAAATAATTTCACTGGATTATTTCAGGGTAAGCTGTTGATTGTGGATATATTAAAAAAATTGAGCTAAGGCATTGTAATGTTGTTGCACAGCCATTATACCAACGATGAAACTTTTTACTACCTTCAGTTATTTGCACTTTTAATGCTTATAGATTGCATATCTCACTTCATGATGTAATGGTAAGTCATATTTTTTTGTACAGTGTCACCAAAATGTCAAGGTGGTGATGGCATTTTTTTCCAGTTAAACTGCACAAAAAATTAAGAAGAGAAGAGGAAAGGTCAGGAGTGGGCACCTCCTCCTCCTGTTGTTTTCTTGATTCGTTTAATCAAGTTTTTATGTTTGATCTACTCTCAAGATTGGGATAGCAATTTTTTAGGTCCCCTTGAGTTCGAAATGATATTTACCTTGAAGGTACATGGTTTGCAAAAAATTTATACTACCAGTAGTTAATAATGTTAGTTAGCTTCAGACTTTTGTATTTGGTCTACTATTGTTTCATAGTCAGTATACCAATCCTGAAACTTGTTACATTTAGATTTTGTATAGTTAATGCTTATATAAATCTTCCAGTGCTAGCTTATGGAAATCTATTCAGTAAAACCATTGTACTGTACGCTGTAATAAAAAAACTATTCTAGTATTGCACTAGCAACTTCATTAGTGTATATTTGTACTATTCGAATGGTGTTGCATTAGCGTATGGACATATATAAGGTGTGGCAAGCTTTCCCAGATATGTGCTCAAGAAAACTACTACCTGTTTTTCTAAATACTAGACGTTTGGGTACTTTAAATAGAAGTGTAAAACGTCTTATATTAAGGAGAAGAGGGTGTAGAATTCATTCAAATTATGCCCACAAAGCTAGTCACACCTTTGTTAACATTAATGTTCATTATGTTATCGGAGGAGGTCTGCATGTTTGACTCTATTGCCTATCGATTACATGCCTGACATCATGATGTACCAAATTATCAAGGCAGTGATGACATTTTATTTTAGTTCAACTGCACAAAAAATGCTTAAAAGAAGAGAAAAGGTCAGGAATGGTTCAATATTTCGCAAAATACTATGTATGCCTTCCTGACATCAGCCGTTGTTGCCTTATTTACTCCTTCAAACAGGTGGTTAGAAACAGTCTTGCTACCTTTTCCCATTAAGAAATTGGAATGCTTATATTTGTGAGTCTATGCTTCAACTAGTGCCACTTTGATAGTAACCACACTTTCAATATCTGTGCAAATAGGGATGCTTGAATTTACTGGAACTACACAAGAAGTCCAAATGGTTCAACATTATGAGCATTTTTATTCCAAATAGTTATATCCAATTGGTGGCACTATGAGATGTTCATTACCAAGGTACATGGTTTGCTACTACCTCTGTCCTGGTTTATTTGTCCCCTTTGTAATTTGTGCCAAAGTTTGACCAAAGATTTAACTAACAAAATGTTGATGCATGTCAACAAAAATTATATTGTTGGATTCGTATTTGAACATAGTTTTCAATGATATAAGTTATGACATGCATGAAAATTTTGTTAATTAAATCTACGGTCAAAATTTGGCACAAAATACAATGAGGACCAATAAATGAGGACAGAGGTAATACTATCTTGATATTGTTTTGTACTAACCTTAGATAGTAATATTAATGGTTTGCATGTAAATTTATTGGCATGGTGGATCTACATTGGTGGTGCAGGACATGATTCAATGATTGAATGCTCAATTTCGGTTGTACTGATTTCACCTCTTGCATCGCTGCAAACATGGATATACATGGTATTATGAAGAATAGGCACTATATTTCTCCTTTGTACCAGTAAATCAATTCAGTACCAAATTTTCCAGTGCAAAACATGACACTATCAAATTGTCCAGTGCAAAACATAACAGATGATAAGCAGAGACGACTATTAGAGACGTGTTTAAATTGAAAATACAATGTGGGATATATGTCAACTAGCTGCATGATATTTGGGCAAACAGATGTCTACCTGTTGCTATTTGGCAAACAAACAAAGTGACCTCAATTTTTGTGGATCTGCACAAGAGAAGAGCATAGTCAGTGCATACAGTGCCATTTGAAAATAGACACAGAAAGATTGGATAGCCATTTCATGGACTGCACAAAAGTAGTATTGTACTATTTATTGGCCAACACTAGGTGCTTCATTGCTTTTGTTTGAATATCCAATGGGCATCGTTTTGCCAAAGTTAAAATTGTATTCCAAAAATAGTCTCGCCGTGTAATCGACAAATGACCAACTCATATTTCAGTGGATGCTCCTCCATCATGTGTGGTTCATTCTCATGGTTCCATCTATTGGTGAAAGAACTTATGTTTGCAAGAGGAAATGTAGACTCCAGAAAAAAATTGTCTTTCAATCTATACTGAATGTTGGCCTAGAGAAGCATCCATGTAGGAGCAAGAGCATATGTTTTTTCTTGATCTTTGCTTTAGGAGCTACATATTGTATTTGATCTATGAATCATTGAGATGCATTAACATGTTGATCTTATGTATGGGAATAATACTAGTTAGTTGTGAATTTGGGCTATTATTATGAATATATTACAAAGTCGGGCGTGTGGGTCTCGTGTGAACATTTCTAACGGATCGACTCTTACTACTATGGGCAACATGATCCTTATTTCTGTGTGCTCAATGTTTACAAGTTACGAGCAGTTCCTTATTTCTCTTTTCTTAGTGTTTACAAGTTACTGATAGATAATTAGCTAGCCTACTAATACGCTCCTGGCAGTTTTAGTTGCAACGCAAGATCCAAAGGTGGAAGTTTTTCGAATAAAAATGCCTACCTCTGAAAAAACTTACATGTTGTTCTGAAGAAAATGCCATGCGAATCTGAAGAAACTACCAGCAAAACATTCGCAAATGCCTTATCTCCCAGCGAACATTCATTAGCTATTGTGATCCTACAAGTACACTATTCAACTGACTCGATCCGACATGAATAACCAACAGATCATGCATGTACCTCATCTAGATGATTCAAGTCAGTCATTTGACCGTCATGCCGATGTGCCACCCAACACGGACAGGACACACCACTGATGGGATAGGACGGCAAGGCACAATCATAATTTCAGTTTTTCTTGTTTTCCACGGCAAGATGGTGCACTAAGGCATCTATGCTTATGCATTGAATTCTGATGACCGTCGTGTTTCCGGCGACACGCTGGTTCACCTACCTTACGCCTATAATTACTGGTTCCCATCATTCTCCGGTGGCACCATCACCCAATTCGCCCTATCCTCACAAGCCCTCACCAGCTCGATGTCGCTTGCCTCTTGCCCTCGTTCTCGACACGTTTGTCATGCCCCCTCCCGTCCGCAATAGGCGACGGCAGAGGCACTCAGCACTGGAGCTAGTGTTCAGTTTTTCACAGGACGGAGGCCGGAGGGAGGAGGCATTCTATTAGTCTTTAGATGGCAATGAAAAGAATGAGGACTTGTTGGAGCGCGACCGCATGGCAGAGGAGCATAGTATTGCCGATTTGCGCCACCAGTGGCGCATGGAGCAGCAGCGCACTGCCGCTCTGAGTCACGAGCAGAGCGCCCACAACTGGGCTGACTACATGGAGGCCCGGCGCTCGGCAAGTAGCCCTAGAGGCTATCGGGCATGCACGCGTGCACGACGAAACTTTTTACTACCAGTTTGTCAAGTGGTTTTCCCGCTTAGAAGCCAAAGCTTCGGTGGAACACACCGACATGGAAAGGGCCAACGCGCGCGAGCAACACGTCGTATCGCACCTCTAGCAAGTCTGAGGCGAGGAGGAGGACATCAGTGCCGGCGTTTAGCATGTGCCGTAGCTGGCGGTTGGCAACATCTAGTTAGCTAAGAGTAAGTTATCACTTGTATACTAGAGTATTAGTGGGAGTAGATAGTCAAGTTGGCTATGATGGTTGTCAACGTGGAAGTTCAGTACTCTATCTCTAGATTAGACATGTTACTTTGCTTTGAATGTTGAACTTTCCATGTGAACGTATGGAATGGGATGTTATTTTTTTTAAATGGGTTGTATTTGTCCACGAATTTAGAGGCTGACTTGTGGGCCTACTAGGTTGATGCATACACAATCAGGAGATAATTGTACATGGAGAGGATGACAGCAGGGACCCAGGGTCATGGCAGTACACAAGCAAGCCTCATTATTTCAAGCCAAAAAATGGTTCCTCCTAACGGATTCCTGACATCTAGGTCCCATGCAATTGTCAACATAGTCAATAAACGAGAGAATTGCATTATGAGCGGCTAGTGCCCTGGACCCAACAGCTCGCCCAGTTCTTTTTGTTTTTTAGATGGAGCAGGGTATCAACTGGGTTGTGTGGGGCACTCTGGCCTGTCTAGCCAGCCTTTTATTTTATGTTTACCACAAGCCCATCACAATTGTTTCTTTTCTTTCAGAAAATGGCTAGCTCAGATTTCTTTGTAGAATACCCAACCGAGGCCTACTTGCTTATGTCAGCCCTATTGGACTGTAAATCTTTCAAGACGAGGAGGGATGCACTTGGCTTGCCTAGAAAATGGGCTATCGGTAATGAGAGTTGGCATGTGCATTTCTAAAACACGGTAAACAAGCAATTAGTTTCAATTTTTTTTAATTTTGAGATTTTAAATTTCATTGATTTTTATGCGGGGAAAATTATTAGTATTTTATGATAGAAATTTATTTTTCAAATTATTTTGAATGTGACTCGAAATTTTGGGATTAAAAACAGTTTGGACCACACCGAAATATGAAAAATTTTGTTGGACTTTTTAACTGTGGCCACAATATGGTATAAATACTAACAAAAAAATATGGGCTCCAAAAAATCCTTAAGAAATAGCAAATGGGCTATAAATTATTAGAAATAATGGCAGATAGGATGTATGCTATTTTCAATATATTTGAGGTTGACTTGTGGGCCTACTAGGTTGACGCGTACACTTCCCTAGAAAAAGGTTGACATGTACGCAAGGCTGTGTCAACTTAGTTAACACATGAGAGCAGTGACTATTGGATGTCCATCCAACGGTCGTCGTACTTCTTCAATCTTTGATATTCCTGCTCCAGCTGCCCAAACCAACGTCAGCGGGACTTCCTGCTCCCTTTCCTGTGGCCGGTTGTCCTGCCGCGCAGGCCTCACCGGCCCAACCAACTCCCATCGCTGGCCAGGCCATCCTTCTACCCACCCACACCTCCTGTTATTTTCCGGCCATGTCGGTCCCACCCCACAACCAAACTAGTCACAACCCTCATACTCACCTCAGTATGGATATCCACTGTTGTGGTATAGCCGATTCTGGGTCATTCCCTTCCCGGTCCTCGCCGTCATCCACCGTGTTGATGCTCTCGGCGCGGTGTGGTCAACATGGTCAACAAACGACAGCCATCGGAAGAGAGGTGTAAGTGGATAGGCTCATAGTGCGGACCCACATGGTCCATGGCCGCGGGCAAGCAAGTGCCTCCTTATTACGCGAACAACAATGATTGCTCCTCCTGACAGCTGGGACCCACCAGCTACATCTTTGCACGCAAGGATCCTTAGTACGTGGAAAAAAAGTTCCATCCACATGACGGTTGAGACCCACCAGCTACATCTTCGCACAATAGGAAGTGCCTCATTGTTACGCACAAGAAAAATGATTCCTCCCACTGCTAGTTGGGACCCACAAGATTTGGTGACTGACTTGTGGGCCTACTAAGATGACTTGCACGCAGGGCTTTCTCAACTTAGTCAACAAATGATTCTAGCAGAAGTGGCCATTGGATGTTAATCCAACGGCCATGCTGCTTCTTCATCCTCTGATCTTCTTGCTCCAGCCGCCCAAACCAGTGCCCGCCGTACCGCTTGCTCCAGCCTCCCGTGGCCAGCTGTTCTGCCATGCAAGCCTCAATGCCCGACCATACTACCATTGGTTAGGACTTCCCTCTACTCACCCACACCCCATATTATTCTTCGGCAACGGAAGCCGAACCAGTGAACCCTACTCCCCTCTGTGTGGGCATCCACCTACCTCGTCTTCCCTGGATTTGCATTGTTCCCTTCCTAGGCCTGGTCGTCGTCCACCGCCTTGATGCTCTCAACATGGCATTGTCAACGAGCTCAGCGACCCACAGCCATAGAAAGAGGACTTCTGGCAGTTATGCTGACAGCTGGACCGACCAACTACATCTTTGAATGCAACAAAGTGCCTCCTTATTACTCGCAAAATAAAAATGATTCCTCCCCTACCAGCTGGGACCCAGGAGCTATATCTTTGCACGCAAGGAAGTGCGTACATATCCTCCCTCTCAGCTGGGACCCACCCAGTCAAAGCATACATAGTGTTGTTTGTCTGGTCGTGAACATGTACGTACATACTACTCGATTGGTCTCTCTACAACGATGAATTTTGGCCGAGCAAGCAACGACACGTGTCATACTAGAGTCCCAAATGTAGCAATTCAAGCACTACCGTCTAAGCCTTATACATGTATGTACAACCACATGCCAAAAAATACAGCAACATACATACATACGGGCGGGGACTCGAACGCGTACTCGCGCATACGTACGGATAGGGCTCATGTACATGGAGAGGCAACGAAAGGTAGCAACGGTATCATGTTCATTGGCAGCCAACTAGCTGGGTCGGAACAGAGAAACGACATCGTGTTCAACAGGAGGCAACAGAATGCGTCATGTTCAACGGGAGACAACCGGCTTCGACGGAACAGATGAAACCGGGCCTGGCGTACCGCAGTACGGAGGAAATGGCATTCCATTCGACCGCCAGCGGTTAAAACAGGATCCTATTCATCGGGAGGGGTCTGCCATACAGAAAAACATAGGAAACAGACTTCTTTTCGAGCACCTACGGTCGAAATGGGGTCCTGTTGATCGGGCGGGTTCTAGCGTACCGCAAAATGGAGGAAACATACTTCTGTTGGAGCGCCTACGGTCAAAACAGGGTCTTGTTCATCATTAGGGGTGTGGTGTACCATAAAATGGGACTCCACGGGATATTGTTCATCCATCGTCTATACAGCCTCTCGCTCCAATCTCCACAGGGTATTGTTCATCCACTGTAGTCCTCCAGGATCCACCGGCTACTGTTCATAGAGCCTCCATGGGGTTCTGTTCATCCACCCCCAACCGGCTGGAGTGTGGCGGCCTCCTCAGGGTCCTGTTCATCTAGCGGCAACCGCCTACTACCATGGGGTCCTGTTAATCCAACCCCCATTTGCTGGGGTGGGGCATTCACGTACGTACGAGTGGGAGGTAGCAACGAGAACTGTTCATCCACACCCAAACAACCAGTTGGACTCACCACACATCTCGACTCATTTCTACATATCGCTCGCGCGGCAACAACGAGCACTGTTCATCCAGAGGCAACCCAATGCACCGGTTGGCTACATCTCGGATGGGGGTCCGATTGGCTTCAGTGAGCAGTGAGAATGATCGATCGGATTCAATTAGGAGCGAAGGAATCGGATGGCTTTAGGTAGCAACAAAGGAATCGCTTGGGTTCAGTTAGCAGCGAAGGAATGGATCGATCAGCTTCAGTACATAGTGGGATCAATCCCTCGTGCTTAGTATGTAGCTAGCTAGTGTAAACACTCGGGCTCAGTAAGGGAACGCCTCGCAAGGGTTCAGTTAGTGAGCACCTCACACATGTGCGCATATGAGAGCAAACCACACTGCATCCCTCAGCCCCGACTACCCATCGTAACTGGGAACTCCCCGATATTTTACTGGCACTCACTTCTAGCATGATTTTTTACGTCCTGGATGGCCCAAAGAATGTCATGCAAGTGTGTCTCTGCCCGGCCCAGGACAAAAAACCCATTTCCTGTCATGACTCTTTGACACGGAATTAGGAGCCCACCACATCAATGATGATACATTTTTTTCACAGTTATGGTTATAGAAGTGTCATAACCATGATAGAAAAATAATTCGTTCGAGCCATAATGTCACGGATGTGCCTTTTTCTGTAGTGCATCTTCACAAGCCAAGGCGCCCAAGAAGAAGGGCAAAACAACGGGCGCTCTATCTACATCCAAGTTTCTGATGCCGATGCCTATGGATGGCGGCAGAGGAGGCGGAGACGGCGTGCAACTCCCGAGACCCTCTAGCAATCCTAGCGAGGTGAGTGGAATCGTCCAAAGCGGGACAAACAAAAACCTGCGTTTTGTCAAGTCCAACGATGGAGCTACGAAGCCTACGGTCGGCACCGTGACCTCCAAGGTTGGCATAGCCACATCTAAGACTCCCACGCCAGCGCATACACCTTGACCATCACAAGATGGACATGACATGCATCATCGCGACGTCGGCGGCTCTGGACACTGTCACGGCAAGAATGTACATCATTCCCACTATGTACATGGGCAACGTCATGCCAGCCTACTGGCGAAAATTGGCGGCAACTACAGGAACATGATGGAGCTCCTTCTGGCTCTGTCAGAAGCAAGAGTACCATCCACTCTTTGCGCCACACCATGCCAAACACGTCGGTAGAGGCCCTGACACGAGCTTAGCTATTGCTGGACTTCCCTCCTGCACCAGAGAAGATAGAGGAGCGGAGGGATACTATCCAGAGCCTCCTCAGCTTCACCAACATTGATAAATTGCGGCAAGCGGGACCCTCATAGCCGCTATAAACGGCGCCAGTGCATGCGGCAGCTGAGCGTATCAGAGGTGCTGCACCAACTATGCAGTCCCCTCCACAATAGCAGCAGCGGCAAACTCGCCAAAACAATGAGTCGGATGACGTGTCCATGGCGTCATCAGATATGCGGGCCCGCCAAGACTAGCGCCAAGTCATCCAAGACAGGCCTGTGGAAGATGCTCGAACCACGATCAAGCGGCAACGGCGCGGCCCAGCGTCAAGACTTCACAAGCAAGACCCTAGCGAGGGCCACCGCCTTGCGAGGTGAGTGTCATTAAGGTCTCCCGAGAGCCCTTGCGGGGCGTACATCTCTAGGCTTGCCACCCCGCCTTGCGCTGCACGTGGGTGACGTGAGCCATGACGAGCAGAGCCGGAAGGGCGCCAGCGGGCGCAGTCAAGGACGATTTCCTCTTTGGTGCTAAGGGAACAAGGACGACACGCGGGGTCCCTAAGCAATCCCCAAAGGTTGTCATTCTGGTGCTAGAAGACCAGGATCGCCGGCTCGCTAGGACGGAGGTCATCGCCGAGCACACCGATGCGTCATGCCTAGAAGCTTTGCAGGTGAAGACCACCTTTAGTCGGGATAGGATGTACTCCTGCCCCCTTCGGAACTGGCCGTTGTCGTGTCCCTTTGCGCCTAGACCTTTCGGGGGGAAGAGGGATGAGGCTTTTATAAGTATAGGCCAGTCTCCACCATAGAGAGGGATCGAGTTCATCCGCTCTGCCTTGTACTTGCTCATACTCATCCTCCTCGTGAGGCAATCCATCACAAAGCAGGAGTACGGTCTTACACCGCAAGGTGGCCCGAACCATGCTAAATCGCTGTGTTGTGTTTTCTTTACTCTCACGCGGGCACGCCAAAGCTTCGCTGTGGGACAGCAAGCGGCGGGCTAGAGCTTAGTGGAGTTCTTCGCGCACAGCCTAAAGTTCGAACCTTTCCTTGGGTCCATGGAGCCCCGATTCCTACATTTGGGGTCCCAGGTAGGCGTGTGCCAAAGTTCCTTCATCCCTCTCCGTTCCACTCCATTGTCTCCATGGCCGACGCTCGTCGTGTCCGCGCTAAGCGCCACGTGGGTCACGTCGCCCAGACGGAGCATGCGGGCCGCAACGGTCGTTGCCTATCCACCTCTGTTTTCGCCAATGCTGCCACTGACCCTACCACTCATGAGAATCAGGATTCCTCCCTGCCACCCTCCGTGCAGCCTGATGGCCGCACTGCCACGCCTTCTCTCACTCCGGCCATGACTTCATCCTCCCATGCTCATCGTGGCCCAGAAAACACGCAAGCTCCACTGCTCATGGGCACGAGCTGCGGCGCTACCGCTCCGCCAACAAAGGCTACGACGCCTGGCTTGATCATATCACCGAGCTCGTCAACCCTGCGGGTGAGGCCCCGACGCCCTCCCACTCGCTACATCCTCCGCAGTATCTCGCAGGTGACATGGCGCACGGCGCACCTCTGCCTCCTCACCCGCACGACAACACGCCGAGCCCTGGTGCAACGCGCGGTTGCGTGACCCACCGCGTGGAGCACTGGAGCCGGCTCGGGCCAAGACCAGTTGCCAGATCATGCATCAGCCGCCACACAAAGTGCATGCGCCTCCTGTGCCCCCGTGTCAACACCAAGACCGGTCCATCCAAAGAAGCCATGATGCATGAGCTCCAGGCCCGTGTCGCTCTCGCACGAGTCGTGTCTGTGAGCGCCGCTGGCTGCCAGGCCTTCACCCGTGAGTTCTGTCAGGTGGTCTGGCCGGTCTAGTTCATGTTGGAGTTGCCCCATGCTACGACGGCATCCCCGACCCTATGGACTTTATCCAGCTCTATGCGCTGAGCATCGAGGCGACGAACAGCGATAACAACGTCATGGCGAACTAGTTCCTCATATCCCTCAAAGATAACGCATGCTCGTGGCTCATGAACTTGCCTGAGGGGCCAATCTCCTCGTGGGACGAGCTCCACGAGTGGTTCATCACCAACTTCCTAGGCACCCATGAATGCGTCCTCACCATCAACGACCTGCGACGCGTGAAGCAGTGCCCTGGTGAGACCCTCCGCCAATACATTCAGCGCTTCACCCAAGTCTGCATCAATATCCTAAAGGCCTCGGAAGAGGTCGTCATCTCGGCGTTCATCGATGGCATCACAAACGTCAGGATGAGTGAGAAGATCGCCATCAACGATGACCTATGCACTGCACTGGAGCTGTTCAACCTAGCTGACAAGTGCGTGAGGGCGGAGGAAGGCTGCCTCTCTATCCTCAACAACCCCGATGCCTAGCTCGAGTACAACAAGGTCAAGGCCAAGGAGGTGAAACGTAAGGGCCCCACCGTGCTGGCAGCGGAGCCAGGCTTGAAGTGCAGTCGCGAACGTGATGAACCCGGCAAGGATGGCCGCCCATTTTGCGTCTACCACAACTTGCGCACCCACAACACCGACGACTATCAGGAGCTAAGGCGCTCCATGACGAGTGCTTGGGCCGCCACCCCGACCGCAACGACAGTGGCTTCGCTCATGGAGGAGGTCACGATGAGGCTGATGGGACAGCCGCAACCCCCATCAGGACTGGCGAGAGCAATCTCGCAAGGATGGCTGGCACGATCTACCTCGCGAAGTTAGCTGGTGCGACCAGCCCCGCGAGGCCTGTCCTCAGGGCAACGCGGGCCTTCCACCGTTGTTGCTGTCGCCCAGGAGGAATGACAACAACTAGCAGCACGTGGGGGCTAGGGGCTGCTAGGAGCCTCATGCGGTCGCCTGGACACTCAGAGGAGCTTAGGCCCCCGCGCCCAACCGCCTCTTTAAGCAGTTCTCCCGTGAGGTGAACGCTGCCCTCCTAAGGCTTGAGGTTGTGCGCCCCCTCAAGTGGTCGCAGTACGCCATCACCTTCGACTCCAAGGACCACCTCAGGAGATGTAGGGTGGAACCCTAGATGCCCGTTCTTTCATGTTTGGAGGGGATCCTACCAAGAACACGAAGACCATGAGGGGGAAACGAGGGGAAACACAAGAGAAATAACTCAACCAACAAGAGATGGTCACACATATGCTAGATCCTCGAAACACAAAGATATTCACGATCCGAATCCAGCAAGGTACGATACATAGGGTAACCGGTTCTTCTCCATGAGGAGGTCTTGAGTTCTTCCCGTTAGGGGTCTTGAATCCAAGTGGATCTTCTCCGAAGAGGCACGGTCTCTCTCGGAGGAGCAGATCCGGATGGATGAGTGAGGCTCTGTCTCAGAAATGAGCTATCACAACGCTAACCCTAGAAAGAGGGCGGAGGAGTATATAGAGTCTAGGGGGCGAAGGGGATACATGGGCTCGGCCCTTTACACTGTGCACAGACAGGGTGGCCAGACGTCCGGGCGTCGGGCCGAATGTCCGGGCGCTCGTGAGGTGCCGATTGTCCGGGCTATCAGGCCGGATGTCCGGGCTGGCCGGGTTCAACTTCTATGATGGGCGCCGGATTTCCGGGGGTTAAGCCGGATGTCCGGCTGCTCGCTGTGTGCGGATGTCCGGGGCCTGGGCCAGATGTCCGGGGCCTATAGCTTTGGCTAGGTTGCGACTGTAGTAGTTGTTCCAGGGGCCGGATGTCCGGGGCTTGGGGGCCGGATGTCCGGGGCCTGGAGACTTCTCTGGTTCCTTCTGTCGTTCCTCTTCGTCCATGAACTTGGGGGCTTGACCATTTTCATGTGCGTCCTGGGAAGGGTTCTCTTGGTACCTACTCATGCACAACATTCCGGACTTAGGTAGTAGCCATGTCTCTAGAGGATGGTATGAGATATCACTAAGGAAAGAAGTCACGTCGGTCTCGAGAGCTCTAGCTCGTGCTTGTGTCATGAGTCATCTTGGCACTTGGTGAGACGATGGTAGGTCCATGGGGATGACCATAGGATGCTCCGCATCATCTCCCCTCCCTTGGGAAAGATCCGACCTCGGATCGAAATCCTCATCACCATGGTACGGGGAGAGATCATTGACGTTGAACATGTCGCTCCCGGAGTACTTGTCGTGTGGAATGTCGATCTTGTAGGCGTTGTTGTTGTAGCGTTCAAGCACCTTGAAGGGTCCATCAACTCATGGTAGAAGTTTGGACTTGCGTTCGTTTGGGAAGCGCTCCTTGCGAAGGTGTAGCCACACAAGATCTCTGATGTTGAATATCAAGGGTTGCTTGGTGATGTTGAGCTTGGTCGCGAGTCGTTGTACTTGGCGCTCGATGGTGTGCCTTGTATCTTCATGCATCTTCTTGAGGTAGTTCACTCGGGCACTCGTGTCCATGTTTGTGCGTTCTTGTAGTGGTAGAGGAAGAATGTCCAATGGGGACAACAGGTTGAAACCATAGACGACCTCGAAGGGGGACTTGCCCGTAGTCAAATGTCTTGCACGGTTGTAGGCGTACTCGGCAATGGGTAGACACTCCTCCCACTCCTTGATGTTCCTCTTGATCAACACGCACAGTAGACTGGAGAGTGTTTGGTTCGTCACGTCCATTTGGCCGTCGGTTTAAGGATGGTATGCCGAAGAGAACAAGAGCTTGATTCCGAGCTTGGTGCATAGAGTCTTCCAAAAGTAACTCAAGAACTTGACGTTGCAGTCCGAGACAATCATCTTGGGCACTCCATGTAGGCACAAGATTTCCCTACAAAAGATATTTGCAATATGTGAAGCATCGTCTATCTTCTTGCATGGGATAAAATGAGCTATTTTAGACAATCGGTCCACAACAACAAACATGGAATCCTTTCCATTTTGAGTTCTAGGCAAACTAAGTACAAAATCCATGCTAATGTCTTCCCAAGGTTGATAAGGAATAGGAAGAGGCATGTAAAGACCATGTGATTGAGCTTTTGACTTAGCTTTGCGACATGTAGAGCATCGGTTGGTGAAGCGTGAGACATCGCGGAACATCTTGGGCCAAAATTAGTTCTTGTAGAGCGTGGAGAATGTCTTGTCACGTCCAAAGTGTCCCATGAGTCTGCCTCCATGAGCCTCTTGCAAAAGGAGCAAACAAAGAGAAGACTCGGGAATGCAAAGTTTATTAGCTCTCATAAGATAATCATCTTTGATGCAATATCATTCCCAAGATGTATGCGTCAAACATTTGGCATAACAAATAGCAAAAGTAGAATCATACACATACAAGTATTTTATGTGCTCAAAATCAATGACATTCAATTCAAGTTAAGTGACAAGCGTGCATATGCGGGAAAGAGCATCCGCCACTACATTTTCCTTACCATTGATGTACTTGATGACATAAGGAAATGACTCAATGAATTCACTCCATTTAGCATGACGCTTGTTCAACTTAGTTTCATGATCTGTATGAATGATAAATTCATGAGGGAGAAGATAATGTTCCCATTCACGCAAAACTCGCACTAAAGCATATAGCTCTTTGTCATAGATGGGATAATTGAGTTGCGCTCCGGAAAGTTTCTCACTAAAGTATGCTATGGGGCGCTTCTCTTGCATTGACACACCTCCTATGCCATTACCACTAGCATCACTATGAATCTCAAAAGGTTTGTCAAAGTTTGGTAATGCAAGCATGGGAGCATGAGTAAGCAAATTCTTAAGCTCATTAAATGCGGTATCTTCGGATGGCCCCCAAACAAATGGCGCATTTTTCTTACTCAAGTAATGTAAAGGTGAAGCTATGGTGCTAAAATCCTTCACAAATCAATGATAGAAACCGGCTAAACCAAGAAAACTACCCACTTGTTGCAAGTTGGTTGGTTGGGGCCAAGTTTTAATAGCATTGATCTTAGATTCATCTACATGAACACCCTTAGAAGACACAACAAAACCCAAGAAAACAAGCTTATCAACACCAAAAAGGCATTTGTCC
Source organism: Triticum aestivum (assembly GCF_018294505.1). Classification (NCBI taxonomy): domain Eukaryota; kingdom Viridiplantae; phylum Streptophyta; class Magnoliopsida; order Poales; family Poaceae; genus Triticum; species Triticum aestivum. Next base: position 320,041,435 of record NC_057810.1, on the reverse strand, counting down.
ATATTATCATAAAGTCGCTCTTTCCTGAGGGTTTGCAACACGGTTCTAAGATGGGTGACATGATCTTTGAGGGATTTTCTAAAGACAAGAATATCATCAAAATAGACCACAACAAATACACCAATATAGGGATGAAGAACAAAGTGCATAACTCGCATGAAAGTACCGGGTGCTTCGGATAAACCCATTGGCATAACAAGCCATTCATATAAGACAAATTTGGTCTTAAATGCGGTTTTCCATTCATCACCTTCTTGGATGCGTATTTGATAGTAGCCACTCTTAAGATCAATCTTAGAAAAAATGGCAGCTCCGCTAAGCTCATCAAGCATATCATCTAAGCATGGAATATAGTAATGATATCTAATAGTGATAGCATTGATGGGACGGCAATAGGAATGATAAGTACCGTCTTTCTTTGGAACAAGTATGACCAGAACGGCACAAGGGCTCAAGTTTTCACGTACTTGACCGTTGTCGATGAGTTGTTGTACTTGCTGTTGGATCTCCTTAGTTTCCTCAGGGTTGACACGGCAGCGAGCCTTGTTAGGTAGAGGTGCTCCAAGGATGAGGTCGATTAGGTGCTCAATGCCTCGCAGTGGAGGTAGACCCGGAGGTAGCTCATCGGGGGAAACATCTTGGAATTCCTGCAAAAGGGAAGACAACACTAAAGGTAGATCGTGAGAGGTGTTAGTTTTTGGTGCCCCGTCCTTGCACACAAGGACATAGTGCATAACACTTGATGGGTTCTCACACACTTCTGTCATCTCACTTTTGGTGGCAAATAGGACTAAGTTTTTCTTGTCGCTCATCATGGAGGCACTCGATTTTGGCTTGTGGCGCTCACTCTCTTTTGGGTGGATCACCCTCTCACTCTTTTCTCCATGATGGGTGGCTTGTTGTCGGTGATCACTTGACTTGGAGACATAGGTCATAGAATATACTCATTTCCTTTCATCTTTAAGCTATAGTGATTGGTATGCCCGTTGTGGAAGACACCACGGTCGAATTGCCATTGTCGACCAAGAAGGAGGTGGCAAATGGACATTAGGACGACATCACACTCCAAAGTGTCTTCATATGCTCCGATTTTGAAGGAGACTTTGATTGTATGCTCGACTTGTATAGTGCCGGAATCTCTTAGCCATTGAACTTTGTATGCAGGTGCTTCATCTTGACCAATTGGAGCTTGGAGCATAGTTTTTCACTTGCCAAGTTGTGACAACTACCTCCATCGATGATGACCTAGACAGACGTTCCATTGATGCCAGCCTTTTATTTTATGTTTACCACAAGACCATCCTAGTTGTTTTTTTTCTTTCTGAAAATGGCTAGCCCAGTTTTTTTGTAGAATACCCAACCGAGGCCTACTTGCTTTTGTCAGCCCTATTGGGCTGCAAATCTTTCAAGACGAGGAGGGATGCATTTGGCATGCCCAGAAAATGGGTATCGGTAATGAGAGTTGGGATGTACATTTCTAAAACACAGCAAACCAACAATTAGTTTCAAATTTCTTTTTTTAATTTAATTGATTTTTATGCGGTGAAAATTATTAGTATTTTATGATACAAATTTATTTTTCAAATTATTTTGAATGTGACTCGAAATTTTGGGATTAAAAACAGTTTGGACCACACCGAAATATGCAAAATTTCGTTGGACATTTAACCATGGCCACAATATGGTATGTAATACTAAGAAAAATAATATGGGCTCCAAAAAATCCTTAAGAATTAGCAAATGGGCTATAAATTATAAGAAATAATGGCAGATGGGATGTATGCTATTTTCAACAGATTTGAGGTTGAGTTGTGGGCCTACTAGGTTGACGGGTGCACTTCCCTAAAAAAAGGTTGACGTGTACGCAAGTCTGTGTCAACTTAGTTATCACATGAGAGCAGTGACTGTTGGATATCCATCCAACGATCATTGTACTTCTTCAAACTTTGATTTTCCTGCTCCAGCCGCCCAAACCAACATCGGCGGGACTGCCTACTGTCGGTGTCAAAACCGGCGGATCTCGGGTAGGGGGTCCCAAACTGTGCGTCTAAGGCTAATGGTAACAGGAGGCGGGGGACACAATGTTTACCCAGGTTCGGGCCCTCTCTATGGAGGTAATACCCTACTTCCTGCTTGATTGATCTTGATGATATGAGTATTACAAGAGTTGATCTACCACGATATCGTAGAGGCTAACCCTAGAAGCTAGCCTATGATTATGATTGTTGTTGTCCTATGGACTAAACCCTCCGGCTTATATAGACATCGGAGGGGGGCTAGGGTTACACAGAGTCGGTTACAGAGAAGGAAATCTACATATCCGAATTGCCAAGCTTGCCTTCCACACAAAGGAGAGTCCCACACGGACACGGGACAAAGTCTTCAATCTTGTATCTTCATAGTCCAACAGTCCGGCATAAGCATATAGTCCGGCTGTCCGAGGACCCCCTAATCCGGGACTCCCTCAGTAGCCCCTGAACCAGGCTTCAATGACAATGAGTCCGGCACGCAAATTGTCTTTGACATTGCAAGGCGGGTTCTTTTCCAAATTCTCCAGAGTACCTGTTGTAACGAGCAGTGTCCGGCTTCCTATTAATGTTGCACTCATCGGCTTCAGTACCTTAATAATGTCAGTCTCCACGTGTCGAGCGAATGCAAGAAGTCGGGGCTTTTTTTACACTTGCCACCCTGTCCATGTAAATAAATCGTCTATTAAAGAGACGGGGATTCTCATATCCAAAACACACCATCTTCCCCAAGTGAGGATCCATTTGAGCGTGCCCGTAAAAACCATCCCATCATGGCCGGCCACCGCCGCTCCTCCGCTAGCCCTCATAGCGCCAAGCCAGGTGATTGGGAGAAGTGTACCGTATCCCACGACCAATTGGTGGAGTTGCAGACCCAGGGGTTCCTCCCACCTGCATATCTTGTCTTCGAGCCGGACTAGCCACTTTGGACGGCGGGGAGCAAGCGGAGAGTTTTTCCAACCCATCCCGGTGGGAGCGGGTGTGCCTTGTCCCTTACTTGTTGAGGGGCCTTGGATTTCCAATCCATCTGTTCCTCCGCAGGCTCGTGGAGTATTATGGCCTCTAGCTGCACAACTTCACCCCTGCCTCCATCCTACACATCGCAGGCTATGTCGCCCTTTGTGAGTTATTTCTGGGTTGTGAAGCTCATTTCGAGCGATGGAAGAGGCTGCTCTGCCTCGTCCCTCGCAATCAGGAGGGATCAATATATCAAGTGGGCGAAGCCAAAATATGGCGCATTGCCGGGACCTGATACCTGTCCCACACTCCGAAGAAGACATCCGAAGACTAGCCTTCCGAGTGGTTTTATATAGAGGATGTCTCCCTTCCTGACCCTATCCGGATGGGTCTTCCCGAGTTTACCAATGCCCCATTGAAGAAACGCCATAGCTGGCGTCCTCGGAGCCCCCAGGAGGAAGATAGCAAAGAGGTCCTTCAGCTGATGGGCAGGATAAAAACGCTGGCCAAATCTGGATTGATAATAATTGAGGTTATGTCACTATGCATAATGCGGGGGGTGCACCCACTCCAGTATCGGGGGCATCCCATGTGGCACTTCAATGGAGAAGACGATGCCACCCACTACGGTCGGAAAGGTCCAGACTCCACCACTGCTTTGGCGAAAATATTGTCCGATTTGTATAAAGGAGAAGAAGAGGAGTTCATCCGCATTAAGCCACGGGATGGATTTTCCATGTAAAACCCCCCTAGCTGGGTGAGTTGCTATATTTTACTCAACTCTATTCATTCCCGCAGTCTTTCATGACAAATATTTACCTTGCTAGTCCATAACAGGAACTGCGAAAAGCTGTGAGGGAGGTCAACAGCCCGCCTCCACAGCCAGAGGACCATAACTGGGCCCTCGACCCTGGTCTTGAAGAAGATCTAGACATATTTGTGGAGCTCGTCGACATGATGTTTTACCAGGCAAGCTGCTTTGGTGCCTTGGTGGCCACCATTTCCGACTATCCTGGCCTACTCCCTGCATCATATGTAAGTAAAAACGGAGTCCTAACTTCCGAAAAGGACTTCCTCTTTATGCCTTACCCACCACACATATATTGTGCTTTATAGGGAAGGCCATCGGGGCGCCATGCCAAAGCCGCGGTGACTCACCAACAAGGGGCGCCCAAGCCGGGTAGGCTTAAAAGGAAAGCGATCAGGACCGAGCCACCATCAAAAAGGTATGATTTAAAACATGCTCCGCAATTGTTATCTTTAAAATATAACAATGTCCGCTGCGTCCTGGCAGAAAAAGTATCCACCGGACTGTGTCCGGAGATCCTGCCGACCACGCCTCAACCAGCCGGACCCCAGAACCGGCCTCAAGGTTGGAGGCCAACGTGGGGACAACACCAGACGGTCCTCCTACAGAGGATGCAGATAGAATATCCGCTACAAATGCCGAGGTGGAGAGCGCTATGAATCATCGGCGTCGGCGGGCCGCACTCCGCGACCCTAATTTCTCCGAAGAGGCGTTCAATGCCTTCAACTCGGGAGATGCGTACATCTAAGTTGCTCGGGATGGGCTTTCTAGAGCCACAGACCAGTATTTAAAAGATATACGGGTAAGCAAAATCTGATAAATATGTATATCAGTAGCCCTTGAGACTTGAAGCAGTTGGTACAACTGATTTAAGTATCATTGTATGAATAGGTTCTTACAGAGAAGAATACCCATTTGTCTCAAGAGCTGGAGGAGAGTAAAGCCCAGCTAAGGGCCGCAGTTGCCGGAATGGAGGAATGCAAGAAGGCCTCATCTGGTAATTTTTGTCTCGATCAATAAAAAACGTAATTACGTGTACTAGTTGGTATTCGGCATGTTTGCAGATCTAACAATAGATTCCGCAGACAATCCCGGAGTGAATCCGGAGATCGTACAAGAGGATGAACAACGAGCTCAACGATAGCTAGAGGCTGGCAAGTGTGTGCTTACATGGGTCCGGCGAGAGAAAAACGATCTCCAGAATGCCAATACCCGGCTGGGCATGGAATTGAAAGATGTTCGGGCCCAGCTAGCGGACTCCGTGAAGGAGAACAGGAGGCTTCAACGCGGCACTTTTAGTATGTGCTCAAACGAACCTTTATATAGTTCGGCGAAGAAATAGGCTAACAGAGTTATGTCTATAGGTATACTGACTGGTCGTCTCAAAGAGGAGATGCCCAGATCCGCAGGCAATCTTCTGCATGAGCTTTCTCAACTGCACGAACAAGTTCGACAGGTGATGTAGGGTATTGCCAAGGCCTTGTGGCCATCTGCCTCCCTGCCAGGAAGCATGGGGGAGCTTGTAGAGCTGCTCAAGGGAGCGCGGCGGCGCTTCCGTTTATGGAAGATATCTGCCTGTGTTGTGTCTTCTTTCCTCTCGCGCGGGCACGCCGAAGCTTCGCCGTGAGACATCAAGCGAAGGGCTAGAGCTTAGTGGAGTTCTTCACGCACAGCCTAGAGTTCGAACCTTGGGTCCATGGAGGCCCGATTCCAACATTTGGCGTGCCTGCCGACAAGGTGCGAGGGAAGCTTGGGCCATGGTGAAAACACGGTACACCAAGCTCGATCCGAATCACATGGCCCTGGTTGGACCTATAGGGTCAGATGGCAATGAGATTACCATTAGTCTGGTATATGGCCAGGTAGGATTAGCTGCAAAGTACTCCCAACAGGATTGTAGGCTTGACAACCTGTTGGATGGTATAGAAGAAGAAGTATGTGGGTCTAAGTGACTGTGTACTTCAATGGACATATTTTGTCCCTAGCTGGATTGTAAATCATTTGTCATGGCGGACCTTCTCGCTTCAGCCTCCGAACCCGACAATCCGGAGTGTTTTCGAATACCCGCTCAGTTATGTAAACCGGGTTACGCGTGGAAACCAGGCGTAGGGGTCATAAGTGCTTGAATAGACAAGTACCCAACTAGCTATGTTATATTACATGGATAGTAAGAAACATCTTCCAGGGAGAATAGTTCCGTTAAGGGTTCCTTTCCCTGGGTACGCATGCATTAATGTACATGTCTGAACTGCGAAAAGCGACGCAGGATATAAAACATCTGGGGATTTGTATTGTACTAGGTAAGAAACATCTTTAGTTCATCGACCAAATATTCCTTTAAGAACGCTTGCTTTCGGCTTCGCCCAGTCTGAGGTACACGTCCAGCGTACCCGACAGTAACAATCGCAGAGGTGCTCCCCTTATGCCCTAGCCGAACTAACGGGAACGTAGGCATAACACAGGAGCCAGGCAACCCAGCTTGGCCAAAACTTAAGTCATATTGATGCATATAATGGTGAAGAAAAGGTACATATGGAGAAGCGACACATATGCAGTGGGCATGATGCCCTGAAGGTAATTATATTAAGCTTCTATATACGAAGCCCCCAGGTAGCGCATAGCACGTCAAGAGTGTGTAGTAAAGTCACACTTGAAGCTTTTAGGGCCATAAAAAAATAAAGAGAGAGGATATAACTTTAAAAAAGGCGGAGGGAAGGAGACGAACACAGAGTTCGGCGCCAGGCGTAGAATCTTCGAAGTCTGGCCGTGTTCCATGGGTTCGGCGCGAGTGGATTATCTGATGCATCACGCAGGCGGTACTCTCCTCCGGTGAGAACTTTATCAATGATGAAGGGACCCTCCCACTTGGGCTTGAGCTTGTCCTTTTCTTCTCCGGTAGGCGTAGAACGAGTTCGCCAATGTTATATGTTTTGGCCCATACTTCTCTGCTTTGATACCTTCGAGCCTGTTGATGATAGAATGCGGAACGGGCTTTTGCGACGTCGCGCTCCTCCTCCAGGGCATCTAAATTGTCCTGCCGATCCAACTCGCCTTCTCTCTCTTCATACATGCGCACTCGAGGTGAGTCATGAATGATATCGCAGGGCAATACCACCTCTGCACCATACACCATGAAGAATGGTGTGTATCCGATAGTGCGATTTGGCGTGGTCCGCAGCCCCCATAGTACGGAGTCGAGCTCCTCGACCCAATGCGTGTTTGATTCCTTCAGGGATCGTACTAGTCTGGGTTTGATGCCGCTCATAATAAGATCATTTGCTCGTTCGACTTGACCGTTTGTTTGAGGTTGATAGACGGAGGCGTAATCGAGCTTAATGCCCATGTTGCCGCACCAAGTTTTCACCTCGTCGGCTGTGAAGTTAGAGCCATTATCGGTGATGATGCTATGGGAGACACCGTGATGGTGCACGACCCCTGATATGAAGTCTATCACTAGTCCGGATTCAGCCGTTTTAACTGGTTTGGCTTCTATCCATTTGGTGAATTTATCCACCATGACCAACAGGTATTTTTTCTTATGGCTTCCTCCTTTAAGGGGTCCAACCATATCGAGCCCCCAGACCGCAAAGGGCCAAGTTATGGGGATTGTTTAGAGAGTGGTAGGTGGCATATGGCTTTGGTTGGCGAAGAGCTGGCAACCGTTGCAATGTTGGACGAGGTCCTGTGCGTCTGCTCGGGCTGCCGGCTAGTAGAAACCTGTACGGAAGGCCTTGCTTACAAGGGCCCGAGCTGCGGAGTGGTGGCCGCCGAGTCCAGCATGAATTTCGGCCAAGAGCTGCCGCCCTTCCTCTTTGGAGATACATCTTTGGTGTACTCCGGTAACGCTTTTCTTATAAAGTTCTCCCTCGTGGACCTTGTAGGCTTTAGAGCGCCGCACAATGCAACATGCCCCATTTTGGTCCTTGGGGAGTTCTTGCCTATTCAGGTAGGCTAAGAAGGGTTAGGTCTAGGGGGCGATGATAGCCATGATTATGTGGGCCGAAGGTGTTATTTCGGTGGTGGAGCCTCCGACTATGTCAGTGTGTTCAGGTTCTGGGGTTGTGGTCGGATCCGGACTAGTACTGCCGGTCTCCCCTTGCCACACCACGAATGGCTTGGGCAACCTTTGCAAGAAGATGTTAGGTGGGATGGGGTCGCGCTTAGCGCCGATGCGGGCAAGGATATCTGCCGCTTGATTGTTTTCTCGGACCACATGATGAAATTCAAGCCCCTCGAACCGAGCTGACATCTTGAGGACATCATTACGGTAAGCCGTCATTTTCGGGTCCTTGGCGTCGAAGACTCCATTTATTTGAGATATTGCGAGGTTCGAATCCCCACACACCTCTAGGCGTTGGATGCCCATGGAGACTGCCATCTGGAGACCGTGCAACAGAGCCTCGTATTCGGCTGCATTGTTGCAGTCTGTGTATAGTATTTGGAGTACATATTGGACTGTATCTCCAGTGGGGGATGTCAGGACAACGCCCGCTCCCAAACCAGCCAGCATCTTAGAGCCGTCGAAGTGCATGATCCATTTGGAGTATGTGTCGTACTCTTTAGGGAGTTCGGCTTCTGTCCATTCAGCGACAAAGTCAGCCAGTACTTGCGATTTAATGGCTCGTCGTGGTTTACATATAATGTCGAACGGGAGGATCTTGATGGCCCACTTAGCAATCCGGCCCGTGGCATCGCGGTTGTTTATTATATCGTTGAGTGGTACTTCGGAGGCCACCATGATTGAGTACTCTTGAAAGTAGTGCCATAGTTTCCGGGATGCCATGAAGACCGCATATGCTATTTTTTGATAATGTGGGTAGCGTGACTTGCATGGAGTGAGGAAAGTAGATACGTAGTATACCGGCTTTTGAAGCGGGAACTTATGTCCGTCCTCCTCACGTTCAACGAGCACTGCGCTTACAACTTGGTGTGTTGCTGCTATGTATAACAACATGGGTTCGCCAATGTTCGGTGCGGCTAGGATTGGGTTGCTAGCAAAGAGGGCCTTTATTTCTTCCAGTCCGACCGTGGCCGCATCCGTCCACTCAAAGTGTTTGGTGCGTCGAAAAAGGCGATAAAGAGGTACTGCCTTTTCTCCCAAATGGGAGATAAAGCGGCTTAAGGCAGCCACGCATCTAATTAATTTCTGGATTTGCTTGAGGTCTGTTGGGGTAGCCAACTGTGACAAAGCTCAGATTTTAGCCAGGTTCGCTTCGATTCCTCTATTGGAAACGATGAAGCCTAGGAGCTTTTAGGTGGGAACGCCGAAAATGCATTTTTTCGGATTGGGCTTGATGTCGTATGTTCGGAGGTTGTCGACATGAGCCTGAGGTCGTCTATTAAAGATTCGACATGTCTGGTCTTGATGACCACGTCGTCCACGTATGCCTCAACTGTTTTTCCGATTTGTTTTTCCAGGCATGTCTGAATCATGCGTTGGTAGGTTGCACCGGCATTTTTGATCCCAAAACACATGGTATTGAAATAGAAAGGGCCGTATGGAGTGATGAATGCTGTTACGGCTTGATCAGACTCCGCCATCTTGATTTGATGGTATCCGAAGTATGCGTCGAGGAAGCACAATGAGTCGTGTCCTGCGGTAGCGTCAATGATTTGATCGATGCGGGGGAGGTGGAAGGGATCCTTGGGGCAAGCCTTATTGAGGTCCTTGAAATCGACATAGAGGCGCCAGGATTTATCCTTCTTTGGGACCATCACCAGGTTTGCTAGCTAGTCCGGGTGTTTTATTTCTCTGATGAATCCGGCTTCGAGTAACTTGGCTCGCTCCTCTCCCATAGCTTGTCGTTTGGGCCCTGAAAAGCACCGTGGTGTTTGCTTGACCGGCTTGTATCCCTTCAATATTTTGAGGCTATGCTCGGCCAGCCTGTGTGGGATCCCTGGCATATCTGAGGGGTGCCAGGCAAAGATGTCCCAATTCTCACGTAAGAACGCCCGCAATGCAGCGTCGATTGTGGGGTTAAGCTGTGCCCCGATGGATTCTGTTTTTGTAGAGTACGTTGGGTGGACTTGGAATTTGACTATTTCGTCTGCTGGTTTGAAAGAGGTGGACTTGGATCGTTTGTCGAGTATCATGTCATCCCTGTCCATTGTGGAGCATAGCGCAGTTAGTTCTTCGGCCGCGAGGGCTTCGGATAATGCCTCAAGGGCTAGGGCGGCTGTTTTATTTTCGGCGCGGAGTGCTATGTCTAGATCACTGGCTAGAGTGATGATTCCATTGGGCCCGGGCATCTTGAGCTTCCTGTACCCATAATGGGGTATAGCTTGGAAGCTCGTGAATGCGTCCCGCCCTAAAAGGGCGTGGTATCCACTACTGAACGGGGCCACTTGGAATGTGATCTCTTCGTCCCTGTAATTCTCCGGTGTGACGAATACCACATCGAGTGTTATTTTTCCCGCACATCGTGCCTCCCGACTAGGGATAATTCCTCTGAAGGTCGTGCTGCTTTGCTCAAGGCGGCTCTTGTCTATTTCCATTTTGTTGAGAGTTTCCTCGTAGATGAGGTTTAATCCGCTGCCACCATCCATGAGCACTTAAGTAAGCCGGAAGCCGTCCACAATTGGACTAAGGACCAAAGCGGCTGGTGCTCGGACTGTTCAGAATTGAGGTTCGTTGCTGGCATTGAAGGTTATGGCCGTGTCATTCCATGGATTTGTTGTTGCAGCATGGCAGACTTCGGCGAGGCCGCGGAGTGCTCTCTTGCGCCTGTTATTTGAGGCGAAAGTCTTGAAGACTGTCAACATTGTATTGTTGTTTTCTACGGGATGATGCTCTGCGGTATTATTAATGAGGAGATCCTCCCCGCTCTTGGCCACCTGCCAAAGTATCCAACATGCTCTAAGGTTGTGTGTTGGTATGGTATCCGGTGTGGTGTGAATTTTGCATGGCCCATTGAGCCATCCCTCCAATACAGTTCCACGCCCTGTAGTGGGCTTTGGTTTTTTTGTAATTGGATCAGGTGACTTGCGAGAGTACACCCTTTTAGTTCGGACGAGGGGTTTATTGAGAGCCGGAGGATCCCAGAATTTTGCCTAGGTTTTCCAGGCGCTTTCCATCGCACAGTACTTTTGTACTATGGCCGCCAAGTCAGCGAAGTGTGATATGTCACGGCGACTTATGGCGTTGAGGATTCCCTTGTCCGTGCAATTTTTGCAAAAGAATGAGATTACATTTTCCTCGCGACAATCCTTGACCTTGATCATTACAAGGAGGAATCTGGCCCAAAAGTGATGTACTGTCTCTTGAGATTGTTGTCTAATATGGGAAAGATCGCTTGTATCTGGGTGGGTGGGTGGATTTAAGTCCGAACCCTGACCTGATCTGAGACTCGGGGGTAGAGGGACTTCCGAACTTGGCAGTTCGGGTTCCGGGCTGTTGCCCAATTTTTCTAGCCCGTTGTCCGATTCTAAATTCGGAGCTTGGGTCAAGTCCTCCGGCAAGCGGGTATCCGGCTCAGAGAGCTCGGAAATCTGGACATAGTTCGTCCTCAAAATAGAGGAAGAGTCGCTGCATTGCTGCTCCACCACCGCTATTTGATGGGTGATCGGCGGAGAGTTGATCTCTCTTTGATCGGGTTTAATCCCAATCCGATCATAGTCCGTAGCGACTCCCAAGGCGGCGATGCGATCCAAGAGCCCGTTCAAGGATGAAAGTTCCATTGGATCCATCTGCTCGGCGTATTCCGAGCTGATGAGGAGGCTGTTATTGATGACCCGAGAAGTCATCGTCGGCACGGTGGCCGAACGGGCAGTCATGACGAAGCCGCCCAGACGGAGGGTTTGGCCTAAAGCCAGGGCTTCCCCAGAGGTGATGTTGTCCTTGATAACAAGGCGAGCCACCAAATCTTTTTTTTGACGTCACAGTGGAACTCTCAATGAAAGCACCAATGTCGGTGTCAAAACCAGCGGATCTCGGGCAGGGGGTCCCGAACTATGCGTCTAAGGCTAATGGTAACATGAGGCGGGGGACACAGTGTTTACCCAGGTTTAGACCCTCTCTATGGAGGTAATACCCTACTTCCTGCTTGATTGATCTTGATGATATGAGTATTACAAGAGTTGATCTACCACGAGATCGTACAGGCTAACCCTAGAAGCTAGCCTATGATTGTGATTGTTGTTGTCCTACTGACTAAACCCTCGGGCTTATATAGACACCGGAGGGGGGGATCGGGTTACACAGAGTCGGTTACAGAGAAGAAAATCTACATATCTGAATTGCCAAGCTCGCCTTCCACACAAAGGAGAGTCCCACCCGGACACTGGACGAAGTCTTCAATCTTATATCTTCATAGTCCAACAGTCCGGCATACGCATATAGTCCGGCTGTCCGAGGATCCCCTTATCCAGGACTCCCTCACCTGCTCCCTTTCCCATGGCCGGTTGTGCTGCGTCGCATGCCTCACCGTCCCAACCAACTCCCACCGCTGGCCAGGCCATCATTCTACCCACCCACACCTCCTGTTATTTTCTGACCATGTCGGTCTCACCCCGCAGCCGAACTAGTTACAAGCATCATACTCACCTCAGTACGGACATCCACTATTGTGGTATAGCCAGCTCTGGGTCATTGCCTTCCTGGGCCTCACAGTCATCCACCGTGTTGATGCTCTCGGCGCGGCGTGGTCAACATGGTCAACAAACGACAGCCATCGGAAGAGGGGTGTAAGTGGAGAGGCTGACAGTGCGGACCCACATGGTCCATGGCCGCAGGCCAGCAAGTGCCTCCTTATTACACGGACAAAAATGATTGCTCCTCCTGACAGCTGGGACCCACCAGCTACATCTTCGCACGCAAGGATCCTTATTACCTGGGAAAAAAGTTTCCTCCACATGACGGTTGAGACCCGCCAGCTACATCTTTGCACGCAAGGAAGTGCCTCTTTATTACGCACAAGAAAAATGATTCCTCCCGCTGCTAGTTGGGACCCACCAGATTTGGTGGCTGACTTGTGGGCCTACTAAGGTGACTTGTACGCAGGGATTTCTCAATTTAGTCAACAAAGATGCTAGCAAAAGTGGCCATTGGATGTTAATCCAACGGCCATGCTGCTTCTTCAACCTCTGATCTTCTTGCTCCAGCCGCCCAAACCAGCGCCCGCCGTAGCGCTTGCACCAGCCTCCCGTGTCCAGCTGTTCTGCCATGCAGGCCTCAAGGCCCGACCATACTACCATTGGCTAGGACTTCCCTCTACTCACCCACACCCCATATAATTCTACGGTGACGGCAGCCAAACCAGTGAACCCTACTACCCTCCGTGTGGGCATCCACCTACCTCGTCTTCCCTGGATTTGAGTTGTTCCCTTCCTAGGCCTGGCCGTCGTCCACCGCCTTAATGCTCTCGGCACGGAGTGGTCAACGAGGTCAGCGACAAACAACCATAGAAAGAGGACTTCTGGCGGTGAGGCTGATAGCTGGACCGACCAACTACATCTTCGAATGCAAGGAGTGCCTCCTTATTGCTCGCAAAATAAAAATGATTCCTCCCCTGGCAGCTGGGACCCAGGAGCTATATCTTTGCACGCAAGGAAGTGCATCCATATCCTCCCTGATAGTTGGGACCCACCTGGTCGAAGCGTACGTAGTGTTGTCTGTCTGGGCGCGAACGTGTACATACATACTACTCGATCGGTCTCTCTACAACGATGAACTGTGGCCGGGCAAGCAACAACACCTGTCATGCTAGAGTCCCAGATGTAGCAATTCAAGCAGTACCGTCTAAGCCTTGTACATGTACGTACAACCACATGCCAAAAAATACGGCAACATACATACATACAGGGCGGGGTCTCGAACGCGTACTCACGCATACGTATGGCTAGGGCTCATGTACATGCAGAGGCCAGGGATGGTAGCAACGGTATCCTGTTCATCGGCAGCCAACAGGCTAGGTCGAAACAAAGAAACGACATCGTGTTCATCAGGAGGCAACAAAATGCGTCATGTTCATCGGGAGCCAACCGGCTTGGATGAAATAGATGAAACCGGGGCTAGCATACCGCAGTACGGAGGAAATGGCATTCCGTTCGACCACCTGCGGTCAAAATGGGATCCTATTCATCGGGAGGGGTCTGCCATACAGCAAAACATAGGAAACAGACTTCTTTTTGAGCACCTATGGTCGAAACGGGGTCCTGTTGATCGGGCGGGGTCTAGCATACCGCAAAATGGAGGAAACGGATTTCTGTTGGAGCGCCTACAGTCAAAACAGGGTCCTGTTCATCGTGAGGGGTGTGGCGTAGCGCAAAATGGGACTCCACGGGATAATTGTTCCTCCACTGTCTATACAGTCGAAACAAGGTACGGTTCATCCATCGTAGTCCTCCAGGATCCACCAGCTACTGTTCATAGAGCCTCCACGGGGTCCTGTTCATCCACCCCCAACCGGCTGGAGTGTGGCGGCCTCCTCAGTGTCCTGTTCATCGAGCGGCAACCGCCTACTACCACGGGGTCCTGTTAATCCAACCCCATTGGCTGGGGTGGGACGTACATGTACGTACGAGCAGGAGGCAGCAACGAGAATTGTTCATCCACACCCAAACAACCAGTTGGACTCACCAATCGTCTGGACTCATTTCTACATATCGCTCGCGCGGCAACACCGGGCACTGTTCAACCAGAGGCAACCCAATGCACCGTTTGGCTACATCTCGCATGGGGGTTTGATTGGCTTTAGGGAGCAGCGAGAAGGATCGATCGGATTCAATTAGCAGCGAAGGATTCGGTTAGCTTCAGTTAGCAATGAAGGACTCGCTTGGGTTCAGTTAGCAGCAAAGGGATGGATCGATCAGCTTCAATACGTAGTGGGATGAATCCCTCATGTTCAGTATGTAGCTAGCTAGTGTAGTCACTTGTGTTCAGTAAGGGAACGCCTCGCAAGGGTTCAGTTAGTGAGCACCTCGGACACGTGCACGTATGAGAGAACCACGCAAACCACACTACATCGCTCGGCCCCGACTACCCATTGTAACCGAGAAGTCCCCAATATTTTACTGGCACTCACTTCTAGCATGATTTTGTATGTCCTGGACGGCCCAAAGAATGTCATGCAGGTGTGTCTCCGGCCGGCCCAGGACAAAAAACCGATTTCCTGTCATGATTTTTTGTCACAGAATTAGGAGCCCACCACCTCAATGATGATACATGCTTTTTCACAATTATGGTCATCAAAGTGTCATAACCATGATAGAAAATAATTCGTTTGGGCCATAATGTCATAGATGTGTCTTTTTTTATAGTGCATCTTAACAAGCCAAGGCGCCCGAAAAGAAGGGCAAAACAACGGACGCTCTATCTACATCCAAGTTTCCGATGCCGATGCCTATGGATGGCGGCAGAGGAGGCAAAAAAGGAGGCGGAGGCAGTGTGCAGCTCCCGCGACCCTCTGGCAATCCTAGCGAGGTGAGCAGAATCGTTCAAAGTGGGACAAACAAAAAACCGCCTATTGTCAATTCCAAGGATGGAGCTATGAAGCCTACGGTCGGCACCGTGACCTCTAAGGATGGTGTAGCCACATCTAAGACTCCCACGCCAGCGCATACACCACGACCATCGCAAGGTGGACATGACATGCATCATCGCGACGTCGGCGGCTCTGGACACTGTCACGGCAAGAACCATGTACATCATTCCCACGATGTACCTGGGCAACCTCACGCCAGCCTGCTGGCAAAAACTGGCCGCAGCTGCAGGAACATGATGGAGCTCCTTCTGGATCTATCAGAAGTAAGAGTACCGTCCACTCTTCGCGCCACGCCATGCCGAACACGTCGGTAGAGGCCCTGACACGAGCTTAGCTATTGTTGGACTTCCCTCCTACACCGGAGAAGATAGAGGAGTGGACGAATACTATTCAGAGCCTCCTCAACTTCGCCAACAATGACAAATTGTGGCAAGCAAGACCCTCACAACCACTATCAACCGCATCAGTACATGCGGCTGCTGAGCGTATCGAAGGTGTTGCACCAACTGTGCAGTCCCCGCCATAATAGAAGCAGCGGCAAACTCACCAAAACAATTAGTAGGATGACATGTCCATGGCGTCATCAGATATGCGGGCCTGCCAAGACTAGCGCCAAGTCATCCAAGACAACCCTGTGGAAGATGCTCGAACCACGATCAAGCGGCAACTGCGCGGCCCAGCGTCAAGACTTCACAAGCAAGACCCTAGCGAGGGCCACCACCTCACGAGGTGAGTGTCATCAAGGTCTCCCGAGGCCCCTCACAAGGCGCACATCTCTAGGCTCGCCACCCCACCTTACGCTGCACGTGGGTGACGCGAGCCATGACAAGCAGAGCCAGAAGGGTGCCAGCGGGTGCAATCAAGGACAATTTCCTCTTTGGTGCTAAGGGAACATGGACGGCACGCGGGTTCCCGAATCAATCCCCAAAGGTTTCCATTCCGGTTCTAGAAGACCAGGTTCGCAGGCTCGCGAGGACGGAGGTCATCCCCGAGCCCACCGACGCATCATGACCCGAAGCTTTGCACGTGAAGAACACTTTTAGTCAGGATAGGATGTACTCCTACCCCCCTTCGAAATTGGCCATTGTGGTGTCCCTTAGCGCCTAGAGTTTTCGGGGGGAAGAGGGACGAGGCTTGTATAAGTATAGGCCAGTCTCCACCATAGAGAGGGGTCGAGTTCATCCGCCCTCCCTCGTACTTGCTCATACTCATCCTCCTCGCAAGGTAATCCATCACAAAGCAGGAGTACGGTCTTACACCGCAAGATGGACCGAACCATGGTAAATCGCTGTGTTGTGTTTCTTTCCTCTCGCGCAGGCACACGAAGCTTCGCTGTGAGACAGCAAGCGGAGGGCTAGAGCTTAGTGGAGTTCTTCGCACACAGCCTAGAATTCAAACCTTGGGTCCAAGGTGGCCCGATTCCAACATTTGGCGTGCCTGGTAGGGGTGTGCCGGAGTTCCCTCGTCCCTCTTTGTTCCACTCCATTGTCTCCCTGGCCGACGCTCGTCGTGTCTGCGCTGAGCGCCACACGGCTCGCGTCGCCCAGACAGAGCATGCGGGCTGCAGCAGTCGTCACCGCTACACCTCTATTGTCGCCAATGCTGCCATCGACCCTACCGCTCATGCGCATTAGGATTCCTCCCTGCCACCCTCCGTGCAGCCTGACGGCTGCACCTCCACACCTTCTCTCACTCCGGCCATGACTTCGTCCTCCCATGCTTGTCGTGGGCCAGCAAACGCGCAGGCTGCGCTGCTCATGGGCACGAGCTGCGGCGCTTCTGCCCGGCCAACAAAGGCTACGATGCCTGGCTTGGCCACATCACCGAGGTCGTCAACCCCGCGGGTGAGGCTCCGATGCCCTCCCACTCGCTACATCCTCTGTTGTCTCTCGTAGGCCATGGTGCAAGGCACACCTCTGCCTCCTCGCCTGCGCAACAACACGCTGAGCCCCGACACAACGCGCGGTTGCGTGACCCACCGCGTGGAGCACTGGAGCCTGCTCGGGACGAGGCCAGTTGCCAGATCGTGCATCGGCCGCCACGCAATGTGCGTATGCCTCTCGTGCCGCCACGTCAACAACAAGACTGAGCCATCCAAAGAATCCACGACGCATGAGCTCCAGGCCCGCGTCGCTCTCGCATGAGTCGTGTCTGTGAGCGCTGCTGGTAGCCAGGCCTTCACCCGTGAGTTCTGTCGGGTGGTCTGGCCGGTCAAGTTCAAGCTGGAGTTGCCCCATGCTATGACGGCATCCCCGACCCTATGGAGTTTCTCCAGCTCTACGCCCTGAGCATTGAGGCGGCGAACAGCACTGACAAAATCATGGCGAACTAGTTCCTCATAGCCCTCAAAGATGACGCGTGCTCCTGGCTCATGAACCTGCCTGAGGGGCCAATCTCCTCGTGGGACGAGCTCCACAAGCGGTTCATCGCCAACTTCCAAGGCACCGCGACTACGCCCTCACCATCAATGACCTGCGATGCGTTAAGCAGTGCCCTGGTGAGACCCTCCACCAATACATTCAGCGCTTCACCCAAGTCTGCCTCAATGTCCTAAAGGCCTCGGACGAGGCTATCATCTTGGAGTTCACCGATGGCATCACGAGCATTGGGTTGAGTGAGAACTCGCCATCAACGATGACCTATGCACTGCGCTGGAGCTGTTCAACCTGGCCAACAAGTGCGTGAGGGTGGAGGAAGGCCGCCTCTCTGTCCTCAACAACCCCGATGCCGAGCTCGAGGACAAGAAGACCAAGGCCAAGGAGGTCAAGCGTAAGGGCCCCACTGTGCTGGCGACGGAGCCAGGCTTGAAGCGCGGTCGTGACCGCGATGAACCCGACAAGGATGGCCGCCCATTTTACGTCTACCACAACATGCACACCCACAACACCGACAACTATCAGAAGCTGAGGGCGCTCCATGGCGAGCGCTTGGGCCGCCACCCTGACCGCAACGATAGAGGCTTCGCTCATGGAGGAGATCATGGTGGAGGCCGATGGGACAGCCACAACCCCCATCAGGGCTGGCGAGAGCAGCCTCGCAAGGATGGCTGGCGCGATCAGCCTCGTGAGGTTGGCTGGCGCAATCAGCCTCACGAGGTTGGCTGGCGCGACCAGCCCCGCAAGGCTTGTCCTCAAGGCAACGCGGGCCTTCCGCCGCTGCCGCCCCTGCCCAGGAGGAACGACAACAACGAGCAGCACGAGGGGGCTAGGGGCTGACAGGAGCCTCATGCGGTCGCCTGGACCCTCGGAGGAGCTTAGGCCCCCAAGTCCAACCGCCACTTTAAGCAGTTCTCCCGTGAGGTGAACACTGCCCTCATGAGGCTTGAGGTTGTGCGCCCCCTCAAGTGGTCACAGTACGCCATCACCTTTGACTCCAAGGACCACCTCAGGAGATGTAGGGTGGAACCCTAGATGCCCGATCTTTCACGTTTGGAGGGGATCCTACCAAGAACACGAAGAACACGAGGGGGAAATGAGGGGAAACACAAGAGAAATCACTCAACCAACAAGAGATGGTCACACATATGCTGGATCCTCGAAAGACAAAGAGATGCATGATCTGAATCCAACAAGGGATGATACATAGGGTAACCGGTTCTTCTGTGTGAGGAGGTCTTGAGTTCTTCCCGTTAGGGGTCTTGAATCCAAGTGGATCTTCTCCGAAGAGGCACGGTCTCTCTCAGAGGAGAAGATCCGGATGGATGAGCGAGGCTCTATCACACAAATGAGCTATCACAATGCTAACCCTAGAAGGAGGGCGGAGGAGGAGTATATAGAGTCTAGGGGGGTGATGGGGATACATGGGCTTGGCCCTTTACACTGTGCATAGACAAGTGTGGTCGCACGTCCGGGCGTCGGGCCGGATGTGCGGGCGCTCGCGAGGTGCCGGATGTACGGGATGTCAGGCCGGATGTCCGGGCTGGCCGGGTTCGACTTTTGTGATCGATGCCGGATTTCCCGGGGTTGAGCCGGATGTCCGGCTGCTCGCCGTGCGCCGGATGTCCGGGGTCTGGGCTGGATGTCTCGGGCCTGTAGGTTTGGCTGGGCTGCGGTTGTGGTAGTTGTTCCAGGGGTCGGATGTCCGGGTCCTGGGGACTTCTCCAGTTCCTTCCGTCGTTCCTCTTCGTCCATGAACTTGGGGGCTTGACCATATTCATGTGCATCCTCAGGAGGGTTCTCTTGGTACCTAATCATGCACAACATTCCGGACTTAGGTAGTAGCCATGTCCCGAGAAGATCGTATGAGATATCAGTAAGGAAAGAAGTCACCTCGGTCTCGAGAGCTCTAGCTCGTGCTCGTGTCATGTGTCCTCTTGGCACTTGGTGAGTCGATGGTAGGTCCATGGGGATGACCATAGGATGCTCCACATCATCAGGTGTTCAGCCACCGCCGGCATGCTCCCCATGTTGTGCATGACCACCATCAGCAACATCTCTATTACCAAGACCCTCATCGACGGCAGCGCCGGCCTCAGCGTCCTCTCCATTGAAACCTTCGAGATGCTTCAAGTGCCTTATTATCAGCTCATTCCCACCAGGCCGTTCTCTGGGGTAACCGACGGTTCCACCACTCCCCTGGGTAGGTGCACCTGCCGGTCACCTTCAATACCCACAATAACAACCACACCGGGCTCATGGAGTTCTACGTGGCCCACATCAGCCTCCCGTACAAAGCGATCCTGGGGTACCCCGCCATTGCCAAGTTCATGGCAGCAAGCCACCATGGATACAACGTCCTCAAGATGCCAGGGTGCAGTGGCATCATCACTGTCGCCTGCGATGAGAAGGATGCAGTCTGCTCCCTTAAGCATGCCTACCGGGCTGCAGTGGCCGAGAACTCCGACAGCGAGGGTAACATCGCGCCCCCTGAGGCTGTCCCTGCGAAGAAGAAGCAACTCCTCCCCAAGAACTGTCCCGAGGCTAAGAAGTTACCTGCATGCGACACCTCGGGTGTCGCACCAGTCGCAGGGGCATCACTTCCTCCCGCATAGGAAGGCATGCCCAGCGCCTCCCGTAGGGCAGGCTCGAGGGCTTCCACCTGGAGAGCGGCTGACCTGACCGGTGCGACGAGCGAGGTGTTCGGGAACCACTTGGAGGGGTGCCTCGATGCATGCCCCCGCAAGCAAGGAACACGGTGCGAGGCTCCAGGAGCGCAAGAGTTCATCACCAAGGCGATCTGCAAGCTTCAGGAAGCACAGGCCATGCGCGGCGAACGTCACTATCACATCCCTAGTTCTGGTCTGACCTAGGTTAGCTTCCATGTGAGCATCATGTTTAAATTCAAACGAAATTTGAATTGAGGAATTTTCAATGCCTCAGAAATATTAAGTAAAGGGCAAGAACCCTGAAAGTGCATTCAAATGTTTCCAAAATGGCCCTAAATAAATGTTGGTTATATTTTGGCATGGGTTTTGAGCCCAACCAAAAATGATGAACATTTTTATGGAATATTTTGGCACTTTGAATTTAACTCATCATGTTATTTGAATTTGAATTTATATTCATATATTTAGAATATATTTTCAAATGTCACAGAAATATTGGTGTGCATTCGGAAAAGTCCATATAAGTCACATAAATATTTACAGAAAGTTTGGCACTAATTTGAATCTCTGTTTTGAATTTAAACAGTGGCAAAATAAAAAACAGGAAAAACAGAAAGAAAAAGAAAAGAAGAAAGAAACTTACCTGGCAGCCCACTAGGAGCTCAGTACACCAGAGCCGGCCCAGCCCAACCTAGCGAGGGGCAGGTTTGTCTTCAACCCCTCGCCAGTAGGACAAGTCATGGCAGAGCGCCCGTCGTCGGCCGCCACCTCCTGCTTCGACGTGTCCCAGCCGACCCTGACCCTTCGAGTGCGCCGTTGGAATGCCCTCGACCCCCTCTGCCTTTCCCCTATCTCTCTGGGCCTCTTCCCCCTTTGCTGCCTTTCTCCCACGACAACCCGAGTGGAGCTCGTCGCAGTCGTAGCCACCACTGTCGTTCTGCTCCACCAGAGTGACCAAAGCCTCTGCCTCGATGCCCTCGCCCTCTCCATGGAGCTACACGTCGTCGGGAGGCCTACTTCACCGGCACTGCCATCGTCTTGAACCATGGCCGACCGAGATCGCTGTCGTTGTCCCGTCACCTCCAGCCCTTCTCCGAGCACGCTGACCATCCCATCGTCTCCGCCATGAGTCCCTGGCCACTTTCCCCCTGCTCCCCTCGTTGATTTCATGCCGCGGCCATCAATCCCCGTCGTGCCCGAAGCCTGCCATCACCGGCCAAGTTGCTGCCGTGGCCATAGGCGCTGCATCTCGTAGTGGAGCACGCGCTTGTGCTCAGGGCACTCCCAGGGAGCCTTACAGCCCCTCAGCTGCCCCTAGCGCACCGCAGCCCTGTGCCCGCTCAAACCCAAGCTCTGGCCGCCGCCTCGCTCGCCACCGCCAACGCCACAGGTCACCCCAGCTCCTCTCGCCTGCTCCTCTGGATGCATGCGAAACCGAGGAACCCGTAGAAACAAACGACGAGGCAAATCGTTGCCTGTAGCTCGATTCCAATGAACATCCGTCGTCGGATGTGCTCGCCGGCGTTCAACTCCGATGAGATGACGTGGCCTCGTCATTAGCTGCTAATGGCCGCGCTAATCACCCCCTTGAGCCACTTCCAAGTGGGCCCATGTGCCTGTTTATGTTAGCCTAACCTCCCTGTTAGTTTAGTGAATCCCATGGACCCCACATGTCAGCTCTAACTTTTGCCTAGTCAGCGGTGACCAAGCCCACCTGTCAGTGACCCTAACCAGCCCTGAGTCACTGACTAGTGGGAACCACTAGTCAGATTTGACCCGGCTGGCCACTGTTGACCTGCTGACATAGATCTAATGCAATGCTGACGCAATATTCCTTTTCTGGAATTTAGTTTAATCTTTATATAATTTAGAAATTCCATAAAATGCTTTAAACTTCTAAAAATCATAGAAATTCAACCGTAACTCCAAATGAAATAAGCTATATATGAAAAATGATCAAAAGAATCCAATCTATCCATCTGTACCATTATCATGCATGTTAGAACAACTTATGACTACCGTTTAGGATAATTCAGTTAAATGGCATTTAAGAAATCATGTATGGAGTTTGAATTTGAATCTTTGATTCAAACCAACTTCATTCAAATCATTGCTAGATGCATTAGCCCAAATCACAGCATATTGACATGCCATGATCATGCATCATATTGTGCATTGCATTGATTGCGCTCTTCCTTGTTTGCCGGTATTTGTCACCTCTCGATGGACGTGGTTTCGACGATGAGTTTGATGACACCAATGAAGAGCTATACTATCTTCAGAAGTGCCAAGCAAGCAAAAACCCCTTGTTCATTCTGATACAATCCCACTCTCTCGCTTCTGCTCTCTTTTACCGCATTAGGACAACAACGACATATCTGTTACTTGCTATGGTAGTTGAACCCCCTTTTCCTCTGCATGACCTGTCATTGCCATAGTAAATAGATGAAACCCACTAGCATGAGTAGGAGTTGTTTGAGCCCTAATGTTCCTACTCATTCATGCTTGTTTGTCATGCCTGCTACTGCTTAGAGTTGAGTCAGGTCTGATTCATCGGGAATGAATTGGAATGGTGTGAACATGTCCTACTCTTGAGAGCTAAGTGTGTGAACACGATTTGGTAAAGGTAGCGGTGAGAGGCCATGTAGGAGTACATGGTGGGTTGTCTCATTGAAATCGTCCTCAGGAACTGAGTTCTGTGTTTGTGATCCATGAGCAGCACTACCACGCATTGGAATGCTTAAGTTCCCCTCTCGACTTATTAACCCCCCTGTCCTCTATCCAGGAGTTGCAAGTAGTTTCTGGTGTTTGTAGTATGCCGGAGGCCGTGCGCAGCACTGAACCGAGGGGTGGGCTGTGATGCAGTAGGCACGTGGACGAGTATGCTGGGCGCCCGTATGGTGTCGTGGAACCCTATACACATCGTTCGGGGCCGTATGTGGAAACCTCGGCCGGACTCCTGTGGATGGAACCTAAATAGGCAATAAACCTGGACTAGAGACTTGTGTGGTTAGTCAGGTCGTGGCCAACACCCTCGCTGGGCTTCCGCTTGAAGGTTGCCGAGTGCATGTCATGTAAACGGCGATAAGTGGTGAGATCATGTGTGAAGAAGTATACCCCTGCAGGGTTAACATCATCTATTCGAATAGCCGCATCCGTGGTAAAGGACCTCTGGGTTTCCTATACAGTTCATAGACAAGTGAAAGTGGATACTCTAAAATGCGCAAGATAAGCGTGAGTGCTATGGATGGTGTTCTCGTAGGGAGACGGGAGCGGGTCCATAGTGGTGTATTGATATGGTGAATATGAGGACTCGTGTGTACCACTCAAAAGAGTTACTTGCAGTCGTAGTTTAGGATAGGCACCGAGTCAAAGCTGGCTTGCTGCAGTTAAACCCCACTATCCCTTTGTTAATAATGATGCATATGTAGTTAGTTTTGATGTAAGTCTTGCTGGGTACATTTGTACTCACGTTTGCTTAATCTATGTCTTTGCGGAGAGACTTCAGTCTTGCTAGTAGTTTCGCGTGGACTTTGACGTTTAGCTTGTTACCTCAGCTACGATCTTGTGCCCTCGGCAGGATCTTGTAGATAGTCAGGCTTCTCAGCCTTTTCATTTGTAGTTGTCTATACTCAGACATGTTAAGATTCCACGTCTGCTTCTGGTTTGTATGCTCTGAATGTTGGGTCATGAGACCCATGTTTGTAATACTTGGCTCCTCAGAGCCTAATGAATAAATACTTGAGTTGTAGAGTCATGTTGTGATGCCATGTTGTATTCGCGCATATAGAGCATATTCTACGTATGATTATTGAAATGCTTGGTATGTGTGGGATCCAACAACCTAGTTGTTTATTCTTGGTAGCCTCTCTTATCGGGAAATGTCTCCTAGTGCTTCCACTGAGCCTTGGTAGCTTGCTACAGCTCCGGAACACTTAGGCTGGACAGCATGTGTCCTTCTTCTGTCCCTTCGGGGAAATGTCATGCATTGCTCCCTTAAGTCCCTATAGCTTGCTACGACTTGGGTTCATACATTGTTGATCGACACGTTCCTTGCTGGATCATGTATGCATGTCCCTGTAAGTTAGCGCCACC
Source organism: Triticum aestivum (assembly GCF_018294505.1). NCBI lineage: Eukaryota > Viridiplantae > Streptophyta > Magnoliopsida > Poales > Poaceae > Triticum > Triticum aestivum. The sequence continues at coordinate 320,017,024 of NC_057810.1, read as the reverse complement.
TTGGGTTTACGACTAGTCATGTCGGCCCGGGTTCTTTGTCATATGGATGCTAGCGGCACTATCATATACGTGAGCCAAAAGGCGCAAACGGTCCCGGGCCAGGTAAGGTGGAACCCGTTGGGATACCGTGCGTGAGGCCGCAAAGTGATTGATGTGTTACATGCTACATCGGTGTGACTTAGGATCGGGGTCCTGACAGCTTTGGTATTAGAGCTTGACTGCATGTAGGATTACCAAGCCAACTTGGTCGAAGTTGAGTCTAGAAATTCTTTAGTTATATAAGGGAATTGATTGTGGACGGGAATGTAAGGCTCTTTTTACTCCTTTACCTCATGCCCTTCTGATCCGAGTCATACTATCTTTCCTACATGTTTAATGAACTAGGCTTTCCCCTCTTTCTATCAGGATCACGTGTTACTAATCCATAGACTTATAAGATGGATGGATTCAAGCCTCAATTCAGTCTCTACTACTTCCATGTGTTCATAGTTGGTCTCGGTACCTTGATATTGTGATGATTAAGTGGTCATTCCATCATTTTGCAGGATGTCTCAAATCTTTTTGAGCATTTACAGTCGTTATGCTGTCCGAGTCATCCCAGGTTTCTAAATAGTCTGATGCATTTGCAAATCCCTTCTTACCGTTCCGAAGCTCCTTTGTGCCAGATCAACCACACTAACTAGTTGTTGAGGTACTCTATTGCCTCGACATATATGTTGGAGCTATTATTACAACCCTATGTGTCTTAGAGTATCAACTAGTAATCTAGCCATGTTTTGTATTCCAGTGTGATGATTCTGGCAGTCATTATCAAAAGCATCCCGTGATGCCACTTAGTATTAGGTATTCTACTCCTGGGTTTTTTTGAACCCGAGATTCACTCAACTTACTTCATGTAGATAGTGTTTGCTCGTTCCTTTAGGTTATTCGTAACCTTTGCGCTAGTCCTCAAGGTTCATGGTATATCCTTCTTCCAAATACCATGAACTCCTTATGGCAGAAGTTCCTCGCTGAACCGAAAGATCACAACCAGAGTGCTCTTGACGAGTTCTCGATTCTATGATGTGACTCTGCTAGTTCTACCTTCTCCGCATGGGTTATCCAGAAGAAATATGTTGAACTCGTTTGACATGATAATCCATGCATCCACAACTCAGAAAATCGTATGTTCCTTTGAGTTGTCCCTCTTTAGTTGTCTTGTGACCCTCGTCTATAAATTGATAGTCAAGAGTATGAGTGCATTCGTTCATCGATGCCTATTACTCTTGTGGTCCGTCAAGCCATTCTATTTCGGAATGACTAGGAGAAACAAACTCCAGTACCTCATCCATATCCAGGATTGGGTTAAAGCAGTTGTGTTCCATAGATCAAATACTAATCCAGCTTTTGTTCGGTTCCACCTTGGAGTGTTACCCTCTTTACATCAGGATTGTCATGAGAATTGCGCCATCTCTTATGAATTCTTGAGTAGTGATACTTCTCGCCAGCATTATTCATTCCTCGGTTCCGTGTTATTATAACCGGAATGCCGACAAGTGAATCATGATATGTGAAATTAACACTCCTAGCAACCTTGTTGCTTGGTAGTTAGTGGACAATAATCTCATTCTTAGCATGTTGATTATTGAATTATCAATCTAAGATTGATCGTGCTACCTAGTCCTTTGCTCCTGGTGCACTCTTTGGTCAATGAGTTAGGATTGTGTCACCCCCTTTCTTATTTGATCATATTGTCTTGCCTGAAAAGAAAGATTGATATCGAGCTTAGTAACATATCGGTGGTTCGTGATTTACCGAATATCTTCTCGGAGGTATCACCAGGTCGTCACCTGACCGCTATGTTGAGTTCGTGATCAAGTTGGTTTTCTTGTAAACCACCTTGTCTTTAAGAATCTGTGTCGGATACCCTGAGCTAGTTGGTTAAGCTAAACAACAACTTGGAGAGTTGGAAGATAAAAGCTTCTCCGACTTAGTTTATCTCAAGGGATATCTTGTATGTGTGCTAAAAAAAGATGGTATTTTCATCAACTGGCCCTCATGATCAGTTAATGGACCTATCATCTTAACCAATCTCTGATTTGAGTATGGGCTATCGTCAAATCAAATCAGAACCAACGGTACTCATAATGTTGTCTTACTCGCGGTTGCTTCCTTGAGCATACACCATTACATCTTTTGAGTCTGACCAATGCTATCACCTTGTTCTCATAATTGTGAAAATCCACTTATATGGAAATCTCGATGACTTTTTGATGAGCCCATCAACAACATTCTGCCATCTCCATGATTCGTGTCGAACATCCAGCTAGTATTGGAAACTTCTATAAGAAATATCTTCATGCTTCATTCATGAAGCATATGTTTAAGAAAGAAGTGACTTCCTCTGATTCACGTGCATTTGGTGCAAGTTTCCATCGTGAATTCAAGAAAGTCTATTTTTGCTTCCTCTGGAATCATCCCAAGTTAGCCATGCACGTGCAAAGTATTTTGCGGTTTGTTAGACTGATCATCTTCATTCCATATGAATTCCGTAGCACACCAAGCCACTGACTGATTTGTTCCAGGAAAAGGAGTTGTTGTGCAAATACTAGTTTATGCACAAGATTCCGATATCCTCAACGATGGTTCCCTACTAGAACTCGATAGTGTTTTGTTGTAAGACTACCATGTGATCATGCTTGTCTGGGACAGCGTGTTCACATGTATGTAGCAGAACCAGCTCATGTTTTGGAGCTTGCTATCGCAGTTCATTTCCCGAGAATCTCGCAACATCATCTCGTCGATTTGTGCTGCAATCTTTCATTCTTCTTTGTAGACTCGATGAGTCTGGATTATTCTGACACCAATCAGATCTGAATTTCAGGCAGATATGATGGTTAGAACGTTTTCAAAGAACTATAATATTGGTCTCCCTGTAACCCGGTAAAGTGGATGTCATGGCCAACGCACCATCCGGAAGACCTATTATTGTAGTATCTTGATTGAGGAAGTTGGCCACCTCCCCATAAGAATCTCGCAGGATTTACTTTCATAGTTATTCCTTATGGATTCTTGAGCTCCTGAAGTTCGACCTATTAGTCAATGTTCTAGATACCAAACCATTTCAATGAATGGGTTACGCTAGCACATCAAGGAGAACATCAAAAGTGAAGTGCTAAATGTTTCTCGGTCGATCATCCAGATTTCGATCCCTTGGCCTCGCTAAGGTGAAATCTGAGAAGGTGTTATCTTCCTTTGCATCTATATCGTCCACCAATATCCATCATTGTAGTATGTTGTGTTGCCAGGATCCTTGACACGGATATTGGCAAAACCTTGATGAATATGGAAATGCTCAAGTTCTTGAGAGCACGTGCAAGCATTAGGTGTTATCATCGGCACTAAGTGGGATTGCTCCCAGTTTGCTCGGTTATGCAATACCTTTCAAACAGTGGACTAACTCTCTATTGTTGGGGTTCTCCCAGTTACTAGAATCATTCCCAACATTTGCATTTTTTTCCCAGCTTGCACCACCATTGTGCCATCCTACCTTGGACTACCCTCCTCAGTAATTACTGATAAGGACCATCTTCAAAAAGTGGTCCTACCATGAGTCCCATCCATTTTCGATGATAATTGAAAATCATCCCTTACGTTGTCTCCAACGAGGTAGTCCACATCATCCATCCTAGTCTGGGTGTGCCATTCTTTCCTACTCTGCCAAACGATTGTTGGTGAATTGTCTTAGGCTGGTATAAAGAGTCTCAATGCTCTCTATATCAAAAGTAATTCTTTTTGCCACTTAAGGTAACAATTCTACGAGTCACCTCCTCCAAGATGTCTCATTATGGTATCATGGCAACTCTACTCCCCGTTGCGTTGACAACCGTTCACCACCCTCTTAAGTGTGGAACTATTGTCTACCTAGTGAACCCTCGTCATCTGTTTCACTCCATCCCTCTAGATGTATGCTTCGTGTCTCAGCTCAAGAGATGTTCCAATGTCTAACTCCCTGAGTTGACCCTAAGTTGTTCGATCTTCGAGAAGATCGATCCATCTTGAGTTTTTCCTTTCCTCTCGTTGTCATGTTGGTTGGAGTTCTCGAAGCAAGACATCGAGACAAAGTTGGTGATCGGAATCAATGTTCTTATGAAGTGCAACCTGGATCGTGAAGATTGTGTTAGTTTGCATCCCCCTTTCATCTTACCCTACGCTTGAATCTTGGGACGAGATTCTTGTTTAGTGGGGGTTAGTTGTCACATCCCGAGTTCTGGTCTGACCTAGGTTAGCTTCCATGTGACCATCATGTTCAAATTCAAATGAAATTTGAATTGAGGAATTCCCAAAGCCTCAGAAATATTAAGTAAAGGGCAAGAACCCTGAAAGTCCATTCAAATGTTTCCAAAATGGCCCTAAATAATGTTGGTTATATTTTGACAAGGGTTTTGAGCCCAACCAAAAATGATGAACATTTTTATGGAATATTTTGGCACTTTGAATTTAAATCATTGTGCTATTTGAATTTGAATTTATATTCATATATCTAGAATATATTTTCAAATGTCTCAGAAATATTGGTGTGCATTCGGAAAAGTCCATATAAGTCACATGAATATTTACAGAAAGTTTGGCACTGATTTGAATTTCTGTTTTGAATTTAAAGAGTGGGAAAATAAAAGAAACAGGAAAAAAACAGAAAGAAAGAGAAAGAAGAAAGAAACTTACATGGCAGCTCACTAGCAGCCCAGTACACCAGAGCCGGCCCAGCCTAACCTAGCGAGGGGTAGGTTTGTCTTCAACCCCTCGCCAGGAGGACAAGTCGTGGCAGAGGGCGCGTCGCTGGCCGCCACCTCCTGCTTCGACGTGTCCCAGTCGCCCCGACCCTTCTAGTGTGCCGTTGGAATGCCCTCGACCCCCTTTGCTTTTCCCCTCTATCTCTCTGGGCTTCTTCCCCCTTTGTTGCCTCTCTCCAGCAACAACCCGAGTGGAGCTCATCGCCACCGCTCGTCGCAGTCGTAGCCACCATCATCGTTCCGCTCCACCAGATTGACCAAAGCCTCCGCCTCTCCATCGAGCTACACGTCGCCTGGAGGCCTACTTTGCTGGCACTGCCATCGTCCTCAACCACGGCCGACCAAGATTGACGTCATTGTCCCGTCACCTCCAGGCCTTCCCCGAGCATGTTGACCATCCCGTCGTCTCCGTCGTGAGCCCCTGACCACGTTCCCCTGCTCCCCTTGTCGAATTCATGCCGCGGCCATCGATCCCCGTCGTGCGCGAAGCCTACCGACGCGGGCCAAGTCGCCGCCGTGGCCATAGGCGCTGCATCTCGTAGCCGAGCATGCGCTTGTGCTCAGGGCACTCCCAGGGGGCCTTCCATCCCCTCAACTGCCCCCCTAGCGCACCGCAGCCCTGCACCCGCTCAAACTCGAGCTCCGGCCGCCGCCTCGCTCGCCACCGCCGATGCCATAGCTCACCCAAGCTCCTCTCGCCAGCTCCTCTGGATGCGCGTGAACCCGAGAAACCCGTAGAAACGAACGACAAGGCAAATGGTTGCCCGTAGCTCGATTCCGATGAACATCCATCGTCGGATGTGCTCGCCGGCGTTCAACTCCGGTGAGATGACGTAGTGTCATCATTAGCTGCTAATGGCCGCGCTAATCACCCCCTTGAGCCACTATGAAGTGGGCCCATGTGCCTGTTTAGGTTAGCCTAACCTCCCTGTTAGTTTAGTGCTAATCTCGTGGACCCCACGTGTCAGCTCTAACTTTTGCCTAGTCAGCGTTGACCAGGCCCACCTGTTAGTGACCCTAACCAGCCCTGAGTCACTAACCATTGGGACCCACTGGTCAGATTTGACCCGGCTGACCACTATTGACCTGCTGGCGTAGAGCTGATGCAATATACCTTTTCTAGAATTTAACTTAATCTTTAAATAATTTAGAAATTCCAGAAAATGCTTTAAACTTCTAAAAATCATAGAAATTCAACCGTAACTCCAAATGAAATAAGTTATATATGAAAAATGATCAGAAAAATCCAATCTATCCATCTGTACCATTTTCATGCATGTTAGAACAACTTATGACTACTGTTTAGGACAATTCAATTAAATGGCATTTAAGAAATCACATATGGAGTTTGAATTTGAATCTTTGATTCAAACCAACTTCATTCAAATCATTGCTAGATGCATTAGCTCAAATCACAGCATATTGACATGTAATGATCATGCATCATATTGTGCATTGCATTGATTATGTTCTTCCTTGTTTGCCGGTATTTGTCCCCTCTCGATAGACATGGTTCTAATGATGAGTTTGATGACACCGATGAAGAGCTATACAATCTTTAGAAGTGCCAAGCAAGCAAAACCCCCTTGTTCATTCCGATACGATCCCACTCTCTTGCTTCTGCTCTCTTTTACTGAATTAGGACAACAACAACATATTTGTTACTTGCTGCGGTAGTTGAACCCCCTTTTCCTCTGCATAACCTGTCATTGCCATAGTAAATAGATGAAACCCACTAGCATGAGTAGGAGTTGTTTGAGCCCTGATGTGCCTACTGATGAGGATACAGACCTGGGGTAAGGTCATGGGCCTGACCCATACGTCCTACCCAAGGCCACTACCCTAGAAGATAAGAAGTCCAAGAGGCAACAAGGGACCCCAGTCAAAGATGTCGAGTGCAGTCCACTCGACCAGTCATATCACTCAGGTGTCCCCCTACCTATTGTCACTCGACCATTCAAGGAATTACTCGACCTACCGAAGATCAGGAGTCACTCAGCATTGCAACGGTCAGGCGTTCACTCCGTAGTGTTTAAGGTCGTTAATAGCACTTAAGGCGGGCTTTATCAGTAACACCCCTACTTTATGTACATTAAGGCCCTTGTAATGGAGGACGACTGGGGTCCCGGCGTACTCTATATAAGCCACCCCCCTCCTCTGGGACAAGGGTTGGCACCCCCTGTAACACCACACACATATAATCTAGTTGACCGCCTCCGGGCACCGAGACGTAGGGCTATTACTTCCTCCGAGAAGGGCCTGAACTCGTAAATCTCGTGTGTACACCTTCACCATAGCTGAGATCTTGCCTCTCCATACCTACCCCCCTTTCTACTATCAGTCTTAGAACCACGACAGTTGGCGCCCACCATGGGGTAGGTATCTTAGAGACTTGTTGGTGAAGTTGCAATTTTTTCGTTCACCATCATCATGGTTTCCTGTAGTGGATTGGCTGAGGGCCACGAGATCCGTCTCAGCGCGCTCGTTTTCATCGCCGACAACTCCGCTTGGCTTCTGGAACCTCCCCTTGACGTCGAGGCGCTCCCCGTCCAAGGGGCGACGCACTTTCGCGTGTGCGTTCGCGGCATCCTTCTCCGGCAGTCGTCGACCCAGTATCGGTCGGCCTCAATGGTGTCTGCCCTCCCCGCTATTCACCGCCGCAAGCGATCTGGTCGATCGCGGCTTCAGCGATGGGTGAAACACGCGGTGGCTCGGCATTCGGCCACCCATCAAGTCGCGGCAATCGAGCCCGATGAAACTCTCCATGGCTTGTTTGATATGTCAACTGGCTCTGCGAAGACCACATCCGAGTGCGATAGCAGCGACCCTGCGGCTGAAGTCTTGATGGTCAATGGACCATGTAGTCCGCCTGGTTTCCGCTGTGCTGACGGCAAGGATGGTGGCGGTGATCCGTCACGCGTCCACGAGGAGTACCATCCCGAACCCCTCTCTTCGCAACAGAGGGAGGAACTTCACCGCCGCAACATGGATGCACTCCACACACCCATCGTTGGAGAAACCCCCGAGGCTCGGGCCTTGCAAGAGGTGTGCTTGGCTAATTTGGCTGAGCACACTCGACTGGAGAACCTTCAGTGCGCTCTTGACGAGCGTGCTTGGGAGCGGATTCCTGAGTCCAGTCGACAACAGATTTTCCCTCCTCCGCCTAAGGTATACCGTACTCCTATTCAGAATCTCACGGCTACGGCCCGAATAGCAGAGTCGATTCAACCTTCCCAGTCGGAGGCTGGCACAGGTTTGATGCAGATCCGGGCCTTGCTCCGGGCAGTAAGAGAACAGAACACAACAATGTCTCAGTCGCGTAATAGGATTCACAGCAGATCCGTAGTTGCGGATACAGTTTAGTCGGCCCACAGCCCAAGATCGCCCCCGCGGCATGAAGGCTTTGGGCAGTATGATCATCAACTGGACCACGACAAAAGCTGTCAAGGGCCTACACCTCCTCCGAGGAGTGCATCATATGTGCGTTGGCAGTACGATGATAGATGCCGTCACAGTGGCGAGTGCAGAGCGCCAATTGACCCAAGAGAGCCAGGCTTTGATGCAAGATCTATCCTCGTTCAAGGTCTAGTCGATCGGAATAGAGCGCATAGAGAAGACCCTGGCAGAGATCGTCCGACCGACCAGAGTGCATGTTTCGGGTCCAGAATGTTTCAGCAAAGCCATCAGGGATGCAGTGATTCCACCCAACTTCAGGTTGGTGACTGGAGTCAGTAAGTTCACTGGAGAGTCCAAGCCTGAAACTTGGCTTGAGGATTACCGAGTGGCGTGCAGATCGGCGACGGGAATGATGAAGTGGCAATGAAACATCTTCCTCTGATGTTAGAAGGGTCGGCCCGAGCGTGGTTGACTCAGTTTGCCCCCAAACAGTATATACAGTTGGGAAGAGCTGGCTCGAGTCTTCATCAGAACTTTTGAGGGCACTTGCAAGCGGCCAGAAGGATTGACCGAGTTGCAGCATTTTGTGCAGAAACCGAGTGAGACTCTAAGAGATTTCATTCAGAGGTGGACCACTTTGCATCACACCGTTGAAAATGTATCAGAGCATCAAGCAGTGTGTGCCTTCAAGGAAGGCGTCAAATACCGAGAGTTGGTCCTGAAGTTCGGTCGGACTAGAGATATGACTGTGACTCGGGTGATGGAAATAGCCACCCTGTATGCTAACAGAGAAGAAGAGGACCGACTCTGCAGCGGAAAGGGTAAACCAGTCGGGCAAGAGGCTGGTGGGGGTAATTCCAATCGGAAACAGAAACGTAAGGCCGAGCCTGCAGCACCCGGTGAGGTTGCAGCATTGACTCAAGGAAAGTTTAAGGGAAAACCTAAAGGGCCCTCGCCCCCAAAGAAAGTGAAGGATCAAGCAGGAAATGATGTGTTGGATTTACCGTGTCACATCCATACGAAGAAGGACGAAGAGGGTAATCTGATTTACCCTAAGCATACCACTCGACAATGTCGACTCCTGATCCAGCAGTTCCGAGAGAAACAACCCAGTGGGAAGGAAAAAGAGTTGGACAAAGACGAGGACGAAGAGGAAGACGATGGTTATCCGAAAGTCAATTCCACTCTCATGATTTTTGCTGATGTTGAGAGCAAGAGTCGGTTGAAAGTTATCAACAGAGAAGTGAAGTCGCTCCGGCGACGATGACCACATACCTAAAATGGTCTCAGACAGCCATCACATTCGACCAGTCTGATCACCCTGCTCGCATAGCCACCCCTGGGAGGCAAGCATTGGTGGTCGACCCAGTGGTCGAAGGAAATAGACTGACTAAAGTGCTAATGGATGGTGGAAGCAGTTTGAACATCCTTTATGCTGAAACTTTAAAGGGGATGGGCATTCCGATGTCCAAACTTAACGAGAGCAATATGAGTTTCCGTGGCGTTATCCCTGGAAAGAAAGCCAAATCACTCGGTCAAATCGCCCTTGACGTGGTTTTCGGTGATTACAAGAATTACCGTAAGGAAAAATTGACATTTGAAGTTGTGGATTTCCAGAGTGCTTATCATGCCATTCTGGGTAGGCCTGCCTACGCACGTTTTATGGCTCGACCATGTTACGTGTACGTCAAGTTGAAGATGCCTGGCCCCAGAGGTGTGATAACAGTTACTGGCAATCGGCAGAAGGCGGAGGAGTGCTTCCAGAAGGATTCCAAAATTGCCGATGCACAAATGGCAGCAGTTGAATTTCAAGAGTATTAGAAGAATGCAGATCCGAGTGATTTTCTCTGAGCTAAGAAGCCTGCCACAGATTCTACATTTCAGTCGTCTGGTGAAACGAAGCCGATTCATATTCACCCGACCGATCCCAATGCCGCACCGAGTCATATATCAACGACACTCGACAGCAAATAGGAAGAAGCGCTCATCCAGTTCCTCCGTGAGAACTGGGACATCTTTGCGTGGAAGCCTTCTGACATGCCTGGTGTACCCAGAGAACTAGCTAAGCACCGTTTGCGTGTTGACCCCAAGGTAAAACCCGTCAAAGAACATCTTCGGCGGTCCGCCGTGCAGAAGAGAAAGGCAATTGGTGAGGAAGTAGCTTGGCTCCTGGCAGCAGAGTTCATCCGTGAGATCTACCACTCCGAGTGGCTTCACAATGTAGTCATGGTCCCTAAGAAGGACGATTCACTTCGTATGTGCATCGATTTCAAGCATATCAATCGGGCCTGCCCGAAAGATCATTTCCCTCTCCCTGCATTGATCAGATTGTTGACTCGACGGCGGGGTGTGAGCGCTTGTCTTTTTCAGATGCATATTCTGGGTATCATCAGATCCGACTGTATGGTCTTGATGAAATAAAAACAGCTTTCATTAGCCCATTCGGGTGCTTTTGCTATGTTACCATGCCATTTGGTCTTAAAAATGCCGGAGCCACATTCATGAGAATGATTCAGAAGTGCCTGCTCAGTCAAATCAGTCGGAATGTGGAAGCATACATAGACGATATTGTGGTCAAGGCTCGCAAAGGTTCTGACCTACTAACTGACCTTGCAGAAACCTTTGCCAACCTAAGAAGGTATGATATCAAGCTTAATCCGTCAAAGTGCACATTCGGAGTTCCAGGTGGAAGGTTACTCTTTTTTCTCATTTCCCAACGAGGGATTGATGCTGATCCAGAAAAAGTTGATACCATCCTCCGAATGAAATGCCCTGTGCGTGTGCATGACGTTCAGAAGCTTACTGGTTGTTTGGCCGCCTTGAGTCAATTCATTACTCGTCTTGGTGAAAAGGCCTTACCTCTTTACCGATTGATGAAGAAATCTGATAAGTTCGAGTGGACTGATGAAGCTGACGCAGCGTTTGTAGAGCTCAAAGCCCTACTTTCGACCCAGCCGGTGCTTGTTGCGCCAATCAGCAAAGAGCCTTTACTGCTTTATATTGCATCCACTGGACAAGCTGTCAGTACAGTACTCACGATTGAGCGAGAAGAAGAAGGAAAGGCTTACAAGGTTCAATGCCCAGTATATTATCTCTCTGAAGTTTTGACTCCATCCAAGCAACGATATCCACATTATCAGAAGCTTGTCTATGGAATCTACATGACCATGAAGAAGGTTGCACATTATTTCTCTGATCACTCCATTATAGTCGTCAGCGACGCACCATTGTCTGAAATTTTGAACAACAGAGATGCAACTAGTCGAGTGGCAAAATGGGCGATTGAACTCCTTCCATTAGATATCAAGTTTGAGGTGAAGAAAGCTATCAAGTCCCAAGCAATCGTAGATTTCCTTGCCGAGTGGATTGAGCAGCAACTGCCGACTCAAGTTCACTCGGAGCATTGGACCATGTTCTTCAATGGCTCCAAGATGCTGAATGGTTCAGGTGCTGGGGTAGTATTGGTATCTCCCCATGGAGACAAGCTTAGCTATGTTCTCCAGATTCTTTTTGATTCCTCCAAATAAAGAAGCTGAATATGAAGCACTTTTATACGGGTTGTGTATGGACATTTCACTCGGTGTCCGTCGCCTTATGGTCTACGGCAACTCGGATTTGGTGGTTAATCAAGTGATGAAAGAGTGGGATGTCAGGAGCCCGGCCATGACTGGTTATTGCAATGCGGTAAGAAAGCTGGAAAAGAAGTTTGAAGGGTTGGAGCTTCACCATATACCCCGACTGAAAAATCAAGCTACAGATGAGTTGGCAAAGATAGGTTCTAAGAGAGAGGCCATTCCCAGCAATGTGTTTTTGGAGCATATCCATTCACCTTCAGTTTGGGAAGATCCTTTCACTGAAGAGTCCCCACAGCCTAAGAGCGCCACAGATCCGACTGAAGTCGAAATCCCAGCCATGGTCGACTTAGTCATGGAGGTTTTGGTCATCACTCCGGACTGGACAGTGCCGTCCATTGCACACATTCTTAGCAAAGAACTTCCAGAAGATGAAGAAGAGGCTCGACAGATCGTCCGACGATCTAAAGCCTTTACCGTGATAAAAGGTTAGTTGTTCTGAGAAAGTGTAACTGGAGTCTGCCAGAAATGCATCACGCCAGAAGAAGGCCGAATGATCCTCAATGATATTCACTCGGGGACCTATGGTCACCATGCGTCCTCTCGGACCATCATGGCCAAAGCATACCGAGCCGGATTTTACTGGCCACATGCCAGCGAGATGGCTAAAGAAATAGTGGACAAATGTGAAGGCTATCAGTTTAACTCCAACATGTCCCATAAGCCTGCGTCAGCTCTGAAGACTATTCCACTCGTGTAGCCTTTTGCTGTCTGGGGATTAGACATGGTTGGACCTCTAAGGACTGGCAGGAGTGGATTTACCCATGTGCTGGTGGCAGTCGACAAGTTTACCAAATGGATCGAAGCCAAACCCATTAAAAACCTTGAAGCAAGTACAACTATAAGTTTCATCAGAGAATTGATATTCAGATATGGTGTCCGCACAACATCATCACAGATAACGGGTCGAACTTTGACTCTGACAAATTCAGAGCCTTTTGTGCTTCCCAAGGCATGAGGGTCGATTACACTTCGGTTGCCCATCCTCAAACGAATGGGCAGGCTGAAAGAGCAAATGGATTGATTCTCAAAGGACTGAAACCCCGACTGATGTGTGACCTCAAGCATGCAGTAGGGACCTGGGTCGATGAACTTCCATCAGTACTTTGGGGATTGAGTACAGCTCCTAATCGGTCGACTGGACGAACTCCGTTCTTCTTAGTCTACGGAGCTGAAGCCATACTCCCGAGTGATCTGCTCCACAATGCGCCCCAAGTCGAGCTCTTCTCAGAAGAGGAAGCAGAACAGGCTCGACAAGATGCAGTCAATCTCCTGGAAGAAGAAAGAGAGATGGCCTTGATCCGGTCGACCATTTATCAACAAGACCTGCGTCGATTCCATGCCAAAAAGTAAGGGGTTGGGCATTTCAGGAAGGAGACTTGGTTCTTCGAGTGGACCAGCAGAAACCACACAAGCTCGCTCCTGCTTGGGAAGGCCCTTTCGTCGTTACCAAGGTGCTCCACAATGGGGCATATCATCTTTTCAATGTCGAGCACAGTAAAGATGAGCCACGCGCTTGGAATGCGGAACTGCTCCGCCCCTTTTACTCTTAAAGTATTCAGACTGTTGAGATGTAATAAGAAGTACCTTTTAGTTTGATTATCAAAAGACATGATTTTACAGTCTTCCGAATGATTGTTGTTCATTTTTTACATGCTCTAAAATCCCCCAGTGGGTGCCTTAGCTGCGAAACCATTTCGCCTAAGTTGAAGAGAAAATCCTACCGAGTGGTGAGCCAGCCTCTCACTCGGAGGCTTAGCTGCGAATCCGTTTCACCTAAGTTTTAAAAAAATCCTACCGATTGGTGAGCCAGCCTCTTACTCGGAGGCTTAGCTGCAGTCCAGTACTCGCCTAAGTTTCAGAAAATCCTATCGAGTGGTGAGCCAGCCTCTCACTTGGAGGCTTAGCTGCAGTCCAGTACTCGCCTATGTTTAAAAGGTCCTACCAAACGGTACGGGTCGACTAATACCCCCCCCCCCCGGGCTGCACCATCAAGAAGAAGGACGAGATTGTGAGAGCAATCATCTCACCCAGAGGCTTAGTTGCAGTCCAGTACTCGCCTAAGTATAAAAAATCCTACTGAGGAAGAGCAATCCTCTCAATCGGGGGCTTAGCTGCAGTCCATTACTCGCCTAAGTTTGAAAAATCCTACCGAGTGAAGAGCAATCCTCTCACTCAGGGGCTTAGCTGCAGTCCAGTACTCGCCTAAGTTTGAAAAATCCTACCGAGTGAAGAGCAATCCTCTCACTCGGGGGCTTAGCTGCAGTCCAGTACTCGCCTAAGTTTGAAAAATCCTACCGAATGAAGAGCAATCCTCTCACTCGGGGGCTTAGCTGCAGTTCAGTACTCGCCTAAGTATAAAAAGTTCATATCAAGCGACGAGCAATCCTCTCACTCGGGGGCTTAGCTGCAGTCCAGTACTCGCCTAAGTATAAAAAAAATCCTATCGAGCGATGAGCAATCCTCTCACTCGGGGGCTTAGCTACAGTCCAGTACTCGCCTAAGTTCGAAAAATCCGACTGAATGATACGGGTCGACCATGACCCCTCCCCCCCCCCCCGGGGCTGCACCGTCAAGAAGAAGGACGAGATTGTGCGCGCTGTCAAAGGCTCATACACAGCTGACACCAAGGCGGGCCGCTTTTAGAAACGTCAAGACCATTGCTGAATGCCTCGCTGATAAGCTGATCAATGCTACCAAAGGCTCATCCAACAGCTAGCGCCAAGATGAGCTGCTTTCATGAGCTGATCAATCCTGCCAAGTGGTGCGGGTCGACCACGACCCCCCTTCTGGGACTGCACCATCAAGAAGAAGGACAAGATTGTGTGCACTCTCAAAGGCCCATCCAACGGCTGGCGCCAAGGCAAACTGCTGTCGGGAACATCAAGACCATAGCTGAGTACCTTGCTGATGAGCTGATCAATGCTGCTCAAGGCTCGTCCAATAGGTCGACTGTTGATTCTTCCTCAGAAGCTGCATCGAAAGTACAAAAACCAATCCGAGAGAAAAATGAGTTTCACTCGAAGATAAACACAACATATTCAAAGATAAGTCCAAAGGTTTCTAACCGCAGATTAAAGTACTCGGGCATCAGGCCCGAAGGAGTTTCAACGATTACAAAATCACTCGGCATTCCGAGGCAAATGAGAGCAAAGCATAATGTTTTTTTGGTCACTCGATGGGAGAAGGGCTGGCTGGATCACAGAAGCTGTCAAGGTCGATGCTGTCAGCAATACGAGTGGCTACCTCAAGGAAGGTGTCCATGAAGGACTGGAAGGAGTGCTTCTTGGTATTCACAACCTTGAGGGCCGCCAACTTGTCTTCTCTAGCCTACTTGCAGTGCACTCGGACCAATGACAGGGTGACGTCAGCGCCACAGCGAGCGGATGACTTCTTCCACTCTTGCACTCGGCCAGGAATCTGATTGAGTCGAGTCATCAGCGACTCGAGGTCTTGAGAAAGTTCCGCCTGAGGCCAAAGTTTGGCGTCCACTCGGGTCATCACAGCCTTCAGTCAAGCCAGATAGGCAACAGCACCGTCCAAGCGCGATTCCAATCACAGCAAGTTCATTGTAACGTCATCTTTCACGAGACAATTGATGGGGTCGAGACCTGTCTCGACCCGCCCGGTTTCAGCTTCAAAATCCTGGCAAAGTTCTGTTCCATCGTGAAAATAATGAGTCGACAATATTACAACATACTTCGATCGACGACAATTAACCAGTCGAGTGGCTATACCTTCAAGCTTCAGAACTAGTTTCGCGGTAAGTTGTCCCAGATAGGACTCTAGCTTGCCTGTCTTGGCTCTGAGACCTCCAACTTGAGTGGTCAGGTTCTCCTTGTCCTTCTTCAGTTACTCTACTTCTCGATTGGCTTCCGAGATGGCGGTCTTCAACTTCGCGTTCTCCTCTTCCAACTTGCCGACTGAAGCTAGCTTCTGGTCCGCAAGCATTGTCTTCTCACGTGCTTCCTTCTGAGCAGCAGCAAGGTCCTGGTCCTTCTTCTCCAAAGCTTACTTCATTCTCTCTAAAGAAACAACACTCTTCAGACGAGCCTGAAGTTGACGGTTTTCACTACGCACATCTGCTTGTGTGAAGTCACTCGGTTCAAAGAGACTGAAAGAAAAAGCAGTGAAAGACGCGAGCTACTAAGTAGATAAGAGTCGAATGGTTACCTCCCATGATGGCCGTCTCTTGTTGAGCAGTCTTGAGGTTCTTCTTTGCGAGTTCAAGATCAAGTTCAACGCTGATATGCTTCTTCTTTAACTCGGAAAGTCGAGCCCCAAGATCACAAGACCTCTGCAGTCAGCAAAAGAGATATGTTAGTCGACAAAAATAAGAGACAATGACAGTGAAAAGTTACTCTAAGACTACTGCCGAATCAAATATTCAACAGTAGTCTCAGGGACTACACCCAGTGGGTGCACTTAGCGTGCCCCCACTGGTTCAGATCAACACTCAGCAGGGTCTGCCCAGCGTGAGTCAAAAAAAAGAGAAGATTCTAAGACCTCAGCCGACTGCCAACAGTCGATCGTGGTCTCGGGACTACACCCAGTGGGTGCACTCGGCGTGCCCCCACTGGTCTAGACAGATTACTGAGACTCAGCTCGAGTCGAGTGAAGTAGAAGATTTCCTAAACTCTAAACAAAGGCACACCCCAGTGGGTGATCGGATATAAAACAACATTCAAAAGTTCAGTCGGAGTTCGCTGACCTGAACATTGGTCTGCAGGGCAGTGCTGGCGTTATAAGCCACCTGACTAGCCTCGTGCATCACCTTCACCTGCTCCATGACAAGGTTCACCTGGCGAAGAGCCTCGCTGGCAGCACTCGGCGAGTCGTCTGGGGTCTGATATGCAGCGAAGAGTGATGGCTCCAAGGCGGTCCAAGCAGCTACTAGGTTAGACGCGTGGAGTTGCACTGGAGCGGCAGGAGTCGGAGCAGTCAATCCCGATGGACGACCAGTCGTCAGCGGGTTGGCGAATCTGACGTTGGTCTGAACCAAATCTCCGGAACGTTCGACCACCACCTCAAGCGCCGGCGTCGACTGAGGGACTTGAACTTCAAGCCTCCTCCTGCTTGAGCCCCAACTCCTCTTCCTCCTATCATGTAGAGGCGCTTCTTCTTCTTCATCGTTAGGGAGCATGACGACCTCTTGCGGAACTACAGAAAGAGAGAAATATCAGAAATTCAGCCGCCTGATGATCCACTCGACTAAATGAAGCCTGGTCGAACGTACTTACCAGCTTGAGAGGTGGCTGCATCGTCGGTCTCCTCGTCTCCTGGTGCCTTGTCGATGTCCATGTCAGTGGCAGCAGAGGTGGGGCTAGAAAGATACATGATCCAGTTGGTCAGAACAAAAACGTCAGTCGGCCTATATAAACACAAGCGAGATACTCACCCCGAAGCAACAGGGACGTCCATCTTGATCCGCGGCAAAGTCTTCTGAGCCTTTGGAGGAACAACCTTGGGCTTCTTGGCGACCTTCTCCGTCGGCTCCGGAGTCGACATCCGAGTACGCTTCTGAGTGTGGGTACTCGGAGCCACGTTCTTCCCGCGCCCGCCCGCCGGGTCATGGTACTGCTTGGATCGGCGTTCGGAGCGCGGCGGTGAGTCGACTTCTTCCTCGTCGTCTGACTCCTCACTCTCCTGCTCCTCCTCCTCTTCATCTGAAGACTCTCATTCACCACTCTCCTCTATGCTGGCCTCTCCCTCCTGGTCCGGCTCTAGAGCTTGTTCGCCGTTGGGCATCGAATACATCTCAGCGAAAACCTACAAGACAAAAAATCGAGTAAAACTCAGTCGACATCAAGTACATTTGGAACAGATATGCAAGACAGTCGGAATAAAGAGCATACCTTGTCGGGCTGATTGTCGTTGCTAAAGGGGATGACTCGCCTGGCTCCTCTGGGGTTGTCCTGGTTGCCTATGATGCTCTTCAACCACATGGCCACGGTCTTGGGTGGCACTTCCTCTGGATGGACCCGAGTGGTGTTTTCAGATCCGGAGTACAGCCACATAGGATGGTCACGAGCCTGAAGAGGCTGGATGCGTCGACTGAGGGACACTTCCAGTAGGTCCAGGCCGGTGACACTTTCTGAACCAACATCTTCGTCTCCATGTTCTCAGCAGCAGTCACTTTCAGTGGAGAAGGAGTCTGAACACGGTCGAATGTGAAGTGGGGAAGGCCAGTCGACTGACCTAGAGTGGCGACATCCTGGCAGTAGAACCAGGTCGACTGCCAGCCTCTAACCGATTCAGGGAGAGTCATAGCAGGGAAAGAACTCCTGTGCCTCTTCTGAATACCCAAACCCCCACACATATGGATGACATGGGTCTTTGAGTCACTCGTTTTTGCTTTCTTGACCGACTGGATCGGATGGTGAAGATATGTTTGAAAAGACCCCAGTGTGGTCGACACCCCAAAAAGTTTTCACACATCGACACGACGCGGCCAGGTACGTGATGGTGTTGGGAGAAAAATGGTGGAGCTGAGCACCGAAGAAGTTCAGGAAGCCCCAGAAGAAGGGGTGCGAAGGGAGCAAAAATCCTCGGTCGACGTGAGTGGCGAGCAGTACACACTCACCTGGTCGAGGTTGCGGCTCCATCTCCCCCTCAGGCAGCCTTGCTGCACCGTTAGCGATCAGTCCGGACTCCGCCAGCTCGTACAGATCTTCTTGCCGGAGCGAAGACCAGATCCAATCGCCCTGGATCCAGCCTGGCGGCAGCCCCGCACGCGATGATGACCCGCGGTTCTGCTTCTTGCCTTTCGCCGCCCCTGTCGCCTTCTTCGCATGCTCTAGCACTGCCGTCTTGTCCTTCACCATGGCGGCAGAGCGGCAGCGTCAAGAGCAGAAGAGCTGGATGCAGTGGAGAAGCAGGGGAAGAAGAAAGAGAAACAGGCCTGCACAGTGCAGACGCCTCGGCCCCGTCACCTTATAAAGGGCTGCTTCCGAGTGGCGGACGCGTGGGACCAGGTGATCCTGTCAAATCCCGCAACAGTCGCGCGTGACATACGTGGAGAAAAAGGTGGTGCAGAAATCAAGGCACAACTGTTTATTTGCTCCGCCTACTTCGGCACTCCCCGTCCCGCGCGCTTCCCCGAAATTTCGTATCCCGTGAAATCCGGGATACACTGCAACCAATCGCGCCAAGGATTTTGCACTCCAAGACAACACTCGGCAGATGGTGTTATAAGTTCAGTCGGCAACTTTCTGAATGGATCAAGGCGACTGAATCGACGCTGAAGTACCAACGAGAATTTTCCATCTTGCAGAAAACACTCACGGGATGCAAAGCTCAGAACAAGTTCAACTTCAACCTACTTTCCATTCGAACCTTAATCCATTCGGGGGCTACTGATGAGGATACAGACCTGGGGTAAGGTCATGGGCCTGAACCATATGTCCTACCCAAGGCCACTACCCTAGAAGATAAGAAGTCCAAGAGGCAACAAGGGACCCCCAGTCAAAGATGTCGAGTGCAATCCACCTTAACAGTCATATCACTCGGGTGTCCCCCTACCTATTGTCACTTGACCATTCAAGGAATCACTCGACTGTCACATCCCTAGTTCTGGTATGCTCGAGGCTAGCTAGTCATGTGTGCATCATGTTTAAATTCCATTTAAATTTGAAATGGGGATTTGTGAAACCCTTAGAATCATCTCTAAAATGGCCCAAACAAAAAGTGCTCCAAAAATTTCCAAGAAAATGCTCATGTTGCTCTTTGAAAATATTGGACAAAGATAAAAATCCAACCAATATTTTTAAGAGCTCATAAGTATTTATTTTGGGCATTTGGAATTAATCCAGTAATTAATTGCTTTGGATATATATTTTTTATATATAATATATGTCCCAAAAACTCTATTAGTTGGTGAGGAGTTTTGGAGCAATCCAACTAGTTCCTACAAAAATTGACAGAAGAAAATAAAATGATTTAGTATTATTATTAAATCAAAACAAATGTCAGAAAAATAGAAAAGGAAACAAAACAGTTAGAAAACTTACCCGCGACTAGATCCTGTGCTGGCCCAACACTGTGCGGCCTGGCCGGCCCAGCTAGCCAACCCAGCCCACCTGTCCCCCCTCCCCTGTCGTCTTCCTCCCGCCAGGAGGACGGGCGCGTGCCCGACGCGCGCACCACCGCACCGCGCCACCTCCTCCCTCCCTGCCTCCATGTCCCTCCGCCGATGCGTCTGGACGAGGCCATGTGCCCCCCCCCCCCCCGGGACCTGCTCACTTTCCCCAGTCCTCTCCTCTCCTCTCTCTCGCCTTCTCTCTCACGCCCGAGCACCACCGTCACCGCCGCACGCCGTTGCCGCGCCCACCGCTACGCCCTCGCCTCTCCGACAAGCTCAGAAGCTTCGCCGCATCTCCCTCATCCTCTCCGTCGGGCCACGCACCTCCGGACGGCCTGCATCGCCGCCACCAACGTCGTCTTCACCTCCGGCCGCCCGAGATCGCCGACGACATTCCGGCCACACTAGTGCTTCCCCGAGCTCGAGCATGATGCCATCGAGACCACCGTGATCTCTCCTCCGTTTCCTGTCCTTCCCCGCGCTCGATTTCGTGTCGTAGCCACGCTAGCCGCCGGACCCGAGCAGTCGCGCCGCCGTGGTACCTCCCCATCGTGGCCAGAGCCACCGCAGCCCGCGCCTGCACCTGCCACCGCGATCAGCAGCCTCCCAGGAGTCCAACACCGCGGCCCGCAGCCCCTGCCGTGCATCGCAGCACTGTGCGCGCACTTGGCCAAACTCCGGCCACCGCCACGAGCTCGTTTCCGGTGAGCTTCGGCACCCCCGCAGCCTCCCACTTGCTGCAAACAACGCGGACGAGCTCCAGCTCCTCGTCCGTGGTCTCCGCCGCCTAAATGGTCGCCGGAGGGCGATTCCCGTGCCCCTCCGCCGCGTTTGGCCTCGCCGGCAGCTAAACGCCGGCGAGTTGACCGGGTTAGACCCCCTGTTGACCCAGATTTGACCCATGTGGGTCAATGACAGGTGGGGCCGGCCCTGACTAATTTTTAGTTAGTTTTGGAGTTAGGACTAACTAATTCTATTAGATTAACTGAGACACTGACGTGTGAACCCCACACGTCAGGTTTGACCTGGTCAGCCACGTTTGACTCGCTGATGTCATGCCACTGTCATGCTGACGTAGTTATTAATTTTTTGGATTTAAAATTTAATCAGGAAATTCCAGAAAATTAGCAAAACTTCAAAAAATCATAGAAATTCAACCATAACTCAGATTGGAATAATTTATATATGAAAAATTATCAGAAAAATGCAATCTATCCATCTGTGCTAGTTTCATGCATGAAAAACCAACTTATACCTGCTGTATAGGTGAAAACACATAACTGGCATTTATAAAGACTTAGCTTGGAGTTGCATTTGAATTCTTGATTCAAATGGACTTCAACCAAATGAATGCTAGCTGCATTAGCTCAAACAACATCACATATTCATGCCATGTTCATGCATCATATTGTTGAATATGATTGTTTATTTATTGCCGACACCGTTCCTTCTCGATAGGTCCTGCTCCGGAGAGTGTTCCAGAGTACCTGTCTGAAGAGCAGTGTCACCCTGTTGACCTGCCAGGCAAGCAAACCCTCTTATTCATTACAATACAATCCCACTCTCTCGCTCCTGCTCTTAGTTATTGTATTAGGACAACAATGTTTCTACTGCTACTTTGTGTTGCGGTAGTTGAACCCATTCCTCCGCATGACCTGTCATTGCCACAGTAAATAGTTGAAACCCACTAGCATGTGTAGGAGTTGATTGAGCCATGTTGTGTTCCTACCATGCCATGCCTTCTATTGCTTAGAGTGTGTCAGGTCTGATTCATTGGGAATGAATTGGAGTGCAGTGCTATGTTCTGATGCTGAGAGTTAAGCGTGTGAACACGATTTGGTAAAGGTACCGGTGAGAGGCCATGTAGGAGTACATGGTGGGTTGTCTCACTGGAACCGTCCTTAAGCACTGAGTTCTATGTATGTTGTCCAATGACTCGATACTACCACACATTGGGTTCCGGTAACTCGACCCCTCTCGACTTATTAACCAACTTGATCTTTGTCCAGGAGTCGCAACTAGTTTTTGGTGTTTGTAGGTAGTGTTAGTAGTCTACCAAGTGGCACCCGGCTAGGTGGGCTTGGGACAGACTAGGCACAGTGGCACGGTGTACCAAGTGGCACCCGGATGGTGGGCTTGGGAACCCTGCTCACATCGTTTGGGGCCGTGAGCGACACCCCGGCCGGATCTCCTTGAGGATGGAACCCGAATAGGCGATAAACCTGGACTAGAGTCTTGTGTGGTTAGTCAGGTCGTGGCCGACACCCTCGCCAGGTTTCCGCTTGAAGGTTGCCGAGATACATGATGTGTACATGGCGGTAAGTGGCGAGAGCGTGTGTGAAGAAGTACACCCCTGTAGGGTTAACATGATCTATTCGAATATCCGGGTCCGCGGTTATGGACTTCTTGGATGCTTACATGGTACATACACAACTTGAAGTGGATACTATAAAATGCTCAAGACAAGTGTGAGTGCTATTGATGGCCTTCTCGTAGGGAGACGGGGAAGAATCCATAGTAGTGTATTGTGTGGTGATTAGTGGACTCGAGTGCGCCATCTCACCTCAAAGAAGTTTCTCGTAGTCATAGAACAGGATAGCCACTGAGTCAAGCTGGCTTGCTGCAACTAAACCCCACATTACCCTCTTGATACAAATGCATGTATGATAGGATCTGATGTAAGTCTTGCTGAGTATCTTTGTACTCATGTTGCTTTATTTACGTTTTTGCAGCGGAGACTTCGATCTTACTAGTGTTCTCGTGGACTTTGACAAGTAGCTTGTACCTCAGCTACGATCTTGATCGGATGTTGTAGATAGTCAGGCTCTTCGGCCTTTTTCATTTATAGATGTCTGTACTCAGACATGTAATGCTTCCGCTTGTTGCTTGTTTGCTCTGGATGTTGCGTCATGTGACCCCTGCTTGTAATAAATGCTATGATGGCTCTTCCGAGCCTTTATCTATATGAGTTGTTGAGTTATGATGTGATGCCATGTTGTACAACACAGACTTACATGTTATGCATACGTGTAATGTGTATTGCTATGTGTGGGATCTGACTATCTAGTTGTTTATCCTTAGTAGCCTCTCTTACCGGGAAATGTCTCCTAGTGCTTCCACTGAGCCCTGGTAGCTTGCTACTGCTCCGGAACACTTAGGCTGGCCGGCATGTGTCCTTCTTCGTTCCTGTGTCTGTCCCTTCGGGGAAATGTCACGCGGTGTTTACCGGAGTCCTACTAGCCCAGTTGCTACAACCCGGATTCACTCGCTGATGACCGACACGTTTGATGCTGGGTCATGTATGCCTGTCCCTGTAAGTTAGTGCCACTTCGGGTTCACGACTAGCCATGTCAGCCCTGGTTCTTTCTCATATGGATGCTAGCGACACTATCATATATGTGTGCCAAAAGGCGCAAACGGTCCCGGGCATGGTAAGGCGACACCCGTGGGAATACCATGCGTGAGGACGCAAAGTGATATGAGGTGTTACATGCTAGATTGGTGTAGCATAGAATCGGGGTCCTGACATCGACCTACCGAAGATCAGGAGTCACTCAGCATTGCAACAGTCAGGCGTTCAATCCGTAGTCTTTAAGGTCGTTAATAGCACTTAAGGCGGGCGTTATCAGTAACGCCCCTACTTTATGTACATTAAGCCCCTTGTAATGGAGGATGACTGGGGTGCTGACATACTCTATATAAGCCACCCGTACTCTGGGACAAGGGTTGGCACCCCCTGTAACACCACACACATATAATCTAGTCAACCGCCTTCGAGCACCGAGACGTAGGGCTATTACTTCCTCCGAGAAGGGCCTAAACTCGTAAATCTCGTGTGTACACCTTCACCATAGCTGAGATCTTGCCTCTCCATACCTACCCCCCTTTCTACTAGCAGTCTTAGAACCACGACACCTACTCATTCATGCTTGTTTGTCATGACTGCTACTGCTTAGAGTTGAGTCAGGTATGATTCATCGGGAATGAATTGGAATGGTGTGAACATGTCCTACTCTTCAGAGCTAAGTGTGTGAACACGATTTGCTAAAGGTAGCTGTGAGAGGCCATGCAGGAGTACATGGTGGGTTGTCACATTGAAACCATCCTCAGGAACTAAGTTCTGTGTTTGTGATCCATGAAAAACTACTACCACACATTGGAATGCTTAAGTGCCCCTCTCGACTTATTAACCCCCTTGTCCTCTGTCCAGGAGTTGCAAGTAGTTTCTGGTGTTTGTAGTATGCTGGAGGCCGTGCGCAGTGCTGACCCGAGGGGTGGGATGTGATGCGGTAGGCACGTGGCCGGGTATGCCGGGCGCCCGTTTGGTGTCGCGGAACCCTGTACACATCATTCGTGGCCGTATGTGGAAACCTCGGTCGGACTCCCTGTGGATGGAACCTGAATAGGCGATAAACCTGGACTAGAGACTTGTGTGGTTAGTTAGGTCGTGGACGACACCCTCGCTGGGCTTCCTCTTGAAGGTTGCCGAGTACATGTCGTGTAAACGGCGATAAGTGGTGAGAGCATGTGCAAAGAAGTACACCCCTGCAGGGTTAATATCATCTATTCGAATAGCCACGTCCGCGGTAAAGGACCTCTAGATTGCCTATACAGTTCATAGACAAGTGAAAGTGGATACTCTAAAATGCGCAAGATAAGTGTGAGTGCTATGGATGGCGTTCTCGTAGGGAGACGGGAGCGGGTCTATAGTGGTGTATTGATATGGTGAATATGAGGACTCATGTGCGCCACCTCAAAAGAGTTACTTGAAGTCATAGTTTAGGATAGCCACCGAGTCAAAGCTGGCTTGCTGCAGTTAAACCCCACTATCCCTTTGTTAATAATGATGCATATGTAGTTAGTTCTGATGTAAGTCTTGTTGGGTACATTTGTACTCACGTTTGCTTAATTGATGTTTTTGCAGAGAGACTTCAGTCTCGCTAGTAGTTCCGCATGGACGTTTAGCTTGTTACCTCAGCTACGATCTTGTGCCCTCGGCAAGATCTTGTAGATAGTTAGGCTTCTCAGCCTTTTCATTTGTAGTTTTCTGTACTCAGACATGTTAAGCTTCCGCATTTGCTTCTGGCCTGTATGCTCTGAGTGTTGGGTCATGAGACCCATGTTTGTAATACTTGGCTCCTCAGAGCCTAATGAATAAATACTTGAGTTGTAGAGTCATGTTGTGATGCCATGTTGTATTCGCGCATATAGAGCATATTCTACGTATGATTATTGAAATGCTTGGTATGTGTGGGATCCAACAACCTAGTTGTTTATTCTTGGTAGCCTCTCTTATCGGGAAATGTCTCCTAGTGCTTCCACTGAGCCTTGGTAGCTTGCTACTGCTCCGGAACACTTAGGCTAGCCGGCATGTGTCCTTCTTCGTTCCTGTGTCTATCCCTTTGGGGAAATGTCATGCATTGCTCCCTTAAGTCCCTGTAGCTTGCTATGACTTGGGTTCATACATTGTTGATCGACACGTTCGTTGCTGGGTCATGTATGTCGTCCCTATAAGTTAGCGCCACCTTGGGTTTACGCTAGTCATGTCGGCCCAAGTTCTTTGTCATATGGATTCTAGCGGCACTATCATATACGTGAGCCAAAAGGCGCAAACGGTCTCGGGCCAGGTAAGGTGGCACCCGTGGGGATACCGTGCGTGAGGACGCAAAGTGATATGATGTGTTACATGCTAGATCGGTGTGACTTAGGATCAAGGTCCTGACAGCCGCCCCGCACGCCCCACCAGCACAGCTGCCGCCCCTGACATGGACGGCGGGTTGTGCATCTACGTCAACATCTCGGGACTCAACAGGGCCGCTTATCAGGACCTCTTATGGCCATCACACGTTGACCGGAGTGGGGTGTCCCCTGCAACTACATCGGCATGCCCTTCGGCCTGCTGAATGTTGGCGCCACGAACCAGTGTCACATCCTAGTTAGCCATGCATTAGAGTGTTGCATCATGTTTACTCTTTCATCAGAAACTTGAAATGGGGATCTGTGAAACCCTCAGAAGCTTTTTGAAAATGACCCAAATAAAAATTTCTCCAAAAAGGTCCAAGAAAATGCTCATGTTGCTCTCTGAAAATATTGGACAGAGATAAAAATCAAACCAATATTTTAAGAGCTCATAGGTATTTATTTTGGGCATTTGGAATTAATGCATAAATATTTGCATTGGAAATATATTAGTTATATATATTAATATATGTCCAAATATTATGCCAACTATAAAGGAGCTCTGGAATAATATATATAGCTCCTGCAAAAATTGGCATAAGTTAAATAAATGATTTAATATATTATTTAAATCAAAACAAATGTCAGAAATTAGAAAAACAGAAAATAATTAACAGGAGGAGCTTACCTGGGCTCCTCCACTGTGCGGCCCAGCCAGCTGGCTGGCCCAGCCCGCAGCCGGCCCAGCCCACCTCCCTCCTCTGTCGTCTTCGTCCCGACAGAGGGAGGGGAGTGTGGCCGGCGCGCGCGCGCGCCACCGCGCCACGCCACCTCTCTCCTTGCCTGCCTGCCCTCCCCTCCTCGCCTCGATGCCCCTGGACGACGCCACGCCTCTCCCCCTGCTCTCTCTCACTCTCCCCCGGCTCTCCCTCCTCCCCTCGCTCTCTCTCTCACACGGCCGAACACCCCCCGTCGCCGCCGTTCGCCACAGTAGCCGTCTCCGGCCACCCCTCGCTTCCCCGACTAGCTCAGAAGCTCCGCCA